>NC_048897.1:63311458-63446870 GCF_011077185.1 Oxyura jamaicensis
GTCAGTAGGACAATTCCACTTGTAACTGGCCAGTTGTGGTGTGCCCTGTCTGTCCCTGCATATGATGCATTTGCTTTGGCGTCCACTAGCACAAGATTAACATCTTCCACATGCATAGCTTTCCCATAACCCCCTGGATAAATTATTTAAACATTTTGACAAAGGATTAGTAAGGGCTACAGCTTAAACTGTGACTGTGGAGAATGCATGCTCACTGCTAGAGATCTTTGCCACACTGAAACAGAAGATAGTAGGAAGGATGTTAGGAAATCTGAAGTAAGTATGATGGAAGTGAAGTCAGATCTGATGTGAATGCTGTTCTGAGAGTCTGTTTCCTGACGACTTGTCTCTCTGATAACATCTGGTGCAGCCAATGGAGGTCAGTGGCACGGCACTAGTTGACGTTGGCAGGAAAGTGGGGGCTGTGCCCGTTCCCATCCTGGAGACCAGATGTCCCTTTAGCTTTTGCATTGAGCGTGTTTATCTTATAAAGTTCAATTCTTTTGACTAAGTTTCTTAGCTGCTGGTAGAAAGTCTCCTGTCCTGGGGAAGAAACCTGACCTGAGCAGGCGTGCTGGCAGCCCATTGGGTCCCACAGCCCCACCAGTTGCCCCAGGCACAGGGCTTAGTCTGCCCCCATGCCCTTTCCCATTTGGGAACGGCAGTAAGGCCGTTTTCATCTATTCTAGTGAAGAAGTGGGATAGCGTGGCATGTACAGGCGTGGGTCTCTGAGAGGACTTAAGCACTAGCAAATTCAGGTATCCTGGGGCTTATGTGGGAATTTCCACTTTGGAATTGGAAGCTGAATGTACACCTCAGTCCTTCTGCAAGAGCTTGAGTTTCCCCAGAGCACAAGGGGGCTGCTGTGGTCCCAGAAGTGCTGAACAATTCAGTTGATCTCCCGAGTGAGCACAGCTAACCTCCCATGAGACTCCACAAGGAGGGCTGCTGCTGCTAACCTTGCGTCTGCTCAGGAGCACAAGTGTGTGCCTCACCTTTGTGTAAATGCTCAGACTTTGCGCTGACTTGGGAGAAATTTGTTCACACAGACCTTCTTCCACCTCACCACCCCACCCCAAAAAAAAAGTGCTTTAAAGAAGTTCCAGATTTATTTTTGAATTTCTCATTTGTATCAGATCATTTTCATCTTTATGATACTCCTTTAAAATTAATGACAGCAACAGTTCCTCAGTGTGGTGGTGCTGATGGCCCATTTGATTTGTTTGTGTTGCTGTGGCAGTGCTCGTAATAATTAACAGGTGGGTTCAGGTCTGTGCAGCATCCAGGCTTTTGTTTGAATTGGCCACTGCTCTCCCTCAGTGGTGTTTACACTAATCTACCAACAGCTTGTTGCTGGCCCTTGTACTCAGTTCCTTTTTGTTCTCTGGGACTGAAATCTGCCCTGTGCAAGAGCTCCAAGCACTCTATACTGTTGTGTTTTGTCATGGCAAGGTTCAGGGCCCTAGCGCTACTTTTTAGGAGAGCCCTGTAAAATTGTGTAACACCATCAGACCCTACAAAGCCCCCGACCCTTGAGCATTTAGGGCCCCTTTGCCTTCATACAAGCTGGTTACCCAAGGAGTAGTCCTGCTGTGTGAAACTGCAGCAGCAGCTTCCATTGCTTCAAATGTCCCATGGGGTTTGTAACCCAGTGTTTGGGTTAATGCGCATGAGTGGATGTCCTGTGCACGGAAGCGCTGAGACACCCCAAGTTTATGGGGTTGACTGCAACCTAGTTTATTCAGTTTCATATGTCACAGTGCAAACATTGACTAAATAAATTAGTAAGGAGCGGTTTTGCTTCTTAAGACAGGATGCTAATCTTAAATCTGATTAGTACAGCTACAAATGCAAGATTATTGTGTTCACAAAGGACTCAGCCATTTAGCAGATGCCTGAGAAAGCCAGCTTCTGCTGCACAATTCAAGCTGGAGAGCACTGCGGTGCCTTAGAAGAGGTGGCACAGAAATGTGCCTCCCTCAGCAGAGGTGATGGTGCCTGAGGCACAGCTGGCCCAGGGGGCCGTTCTGAGGTCCTGCACCAGCCATGTCCGTTGTGCTTGTCACTTAAAATGTGGGTGTGTGGCAGGCTGTTGCAAAGGGACTGGTTAACTTGGAATGTGTAGGTATTTGGGAACTGTGCTGGTAATTGGTTTGGGTAGTCTGTCTGTCTGAAGGTTTTGGTGTTCTACAGCTGTGCGTGTTAGTCATAAAAATGTTTTATCCTCTTTCCTGGTACTGTGGTGGGGGAAAACTGCTATTATAGGGGATGGGGAGGGAACACACGCTGAGCCTACAAGCAAATGGCAAGGTTTCTTGGCAGGCAGTTCATTGAACGGCCTCTGGGTGCTGAAGGAACAGAGAAACCTCTCCAGTGCCACTTGCTGTGACCTCGGGCTTTGCTTATTGCCATTATGGGTACAGTTGGCAAGCTTTTGTTAGGTTTTGGTTGCTCTCATTTTCACGTTAACGCAGCAGCTTTTAGGGAGAAGGTTACCCTGAGCCATGCGGAGGCCTGTATTTTACAAATTGCCTGGCAGGGTCTCTTCCTGGAGAGCAGCTCTGGGGCAGTTCCCCTGCACCCCAGGGGCTTGGCGCAGGAGCTTCTCATCATGGTACAGCGGTGAGCTGCTCCTCCTGCCTGCCCGGCTGCTCCGACGCAGCAGTAGGGGAATTAAAGAGAACCTCCTGTGGGCAGTGAAGTCTTGAGGAGTTTTCAAGCCAAGAAAGTACATTGGCTTTTCTGAAGCATGAAAAAACTGAGCTCACCGCAGCCTTTTGAAAAGTGCAGTGCTATATGGAGCTTGGGAGAAGCATAGTCAGTAAAACAGTAATATAAAAAAAACACATTGCAAAGCCATTTTGCTCATTCTGTGAGCACAAGCAAGGGAATTTCAGCCAGCCACAACAAGACCTGTACTTGTACAGCAGACATTCTCACCACCAGCAGCTGGGCTTCTGGCACTGGTGGTTATTTTTGTATATGGAAGGGGGCTAGCAAAAAAAAAAAAAAAAAAAAGAGGAAAAAATGCAGAAGCTAAGTATACCAGTTTTCTTTTTGGGGGTGGGGGCAGGCAGGACAGACTGGTGGCTGCTTGAAGTGTGCAAAGTCAAGGTGTAGTCCTGCTGCCACGGCCTGTTTTGGAGATCTGGTGTCACAGCTCAGCAGAGGGAGGGGACAGTGAGGGACAGGCCAAGTGACCTGGCCAGGGTCAAAGCGGGTGTGGTGCAGGATGTATGGTTGCAACATGTCTGCCCCGAGGCAGCCCAGGGAGAGCTGTAGTGATGGGTGGGGAATCACTGCTCTAAGCCTTCTGTGCTGCTTCCATTTCTATCTGTGTCCCAGTTGGTGAACACCAGCAGGGTCATACAGTACAGCCCAACTTTCAGACTTGGTCTCACCCTGCAGGGCTGCTGGTGCTCCCAGAAATGACTGCCAGTGGCCAAGGACCACCCAAAGGCGAGGCCAAGGTCTTCCCCTTCCTGACTATGGTTCATCCCTAACATGCTGCTGTCACCTTTGTACTTTTCCTAGGCTGCTGCCAGCCCATGGCTGATGAGCCCACCTCTCCGAAGAAGGCAAAGAGCATCCTGGAGCGCAACAACCTGGAGAACTGGTCACTTTCTCCAGAGTGGACCACTGTGAGGGTCATCCCTGAGGAGGAAATGACAGAGCACAACCTCCTTGCTATTCGAGTCATGGTCACCAGTGATGCAAGCAGGTAGTTGAAAATACAAATAGACCTTTAAAAACAAAACAGGCTGATTTTTTTTTTTTTTCTCTGCAGCACTGATGAAAAGTATAGCACATACAGCTGAGGGAGGGAAGAGAAAAAAGGAAAACCTCTCAGAAAAAAACAATTGTTCTTTACCACAACCATAAATCCCCCAAGATATATGACTCATTTTGCAGGAAATCTTCAAACATTTGCATCCCACACAGGGGCCTGAGTCAGAGAGAGAGTCATTTACCCCAATCAACCCAGGTTCAGCTATTTGTTTTCCAAAAAATGTCAGTTCAGGGATTAGGGCAGTGGGTGTGTTGTGGCAAAGGTGCATCCTGTGGTGTGGTTGCCTGCTAACTGGGTACCACGGGGCAGCTCCACAACCCAAGTGCCTCTCTGGATGTTTGATGGCCTGCCTATCCCAAAGACATCCAAAATCCTGTGATTCTTGGAGAGCTATCCAAGGAAGTCTGATCTCTGTGTAAGTTTAGAATATATTAGTTTTCTGGGTGGGATTCTGTGGGAGTTCACTCCAGCCATAATAATGATTAGATTGGTGTCTTTCAAGTAAAGTAGTTTTCCTTACTGAGAATTAAAAAAAAAAAAAAAAAAAAAAAAAAAAAAAAAAGCCAACCCAAAGCCAGCTGGTGCAAACAGAGAGCTATTACTCCGAGGAAACTTACTTAGAATCTTGAAGCCCTTCGAACACCTATTCATGGTGTTGTGTATAGGTTGTGGAAGGTAACGCTTTTGGAAATTAAGCTATATACTGTTCCCTGTGGGAGGTTTTAAATAACACTTGTGCTCTGCCACATGTTTGGATGTTCTTTGGGGAAAGGATAAATCTCTGCTGGGGCTTCTCCCCTGCAAGGAAAGGAGAGCTTGGGGAAATGTTTCCTTCCTGTTGGAGAGATCTCGCTGCAGTGGCTTGCTGCAGAGTGCTTGCTCATACCCACACTAATACCCTGAGTCTCTTCATGCCCTGTTGCACATGAGTAGGGTGCAGAGATGGGAGCCAGCTAATCCCCCTGATCTTAGGGATCAGATCAATTTCTTCTAGCTGTGACAGTCCCATGTTCACAGAGAGGCCCCTGGTTCCTGTCCCAGCTGACATTGCCGCTGTCACCAGGGTAGCATGTGCCAGCCTCTCTCACTACCTTTTGTTTGGGGACCATGTGCTTGTGCTGCTCCCACTGGCTAGCCATCGCCTAACAAGGGGGGGATGAGTGAAATAGGAAGTGACAAATGATATTGCAAGGTCTGAGTGAGCATGGGGCAGGAAACATGACTAGCTCGGTAAAATAGCTTTTCAATTCGTGCTTTAGGTTCTTGTGAATAATGACTGCCTATCAAGCAGTGATCAGAGGACAAGCCTTATCCTACAACACTTAGATCCTTGCCAGCCAAGGGAAATAAACATTTGCTCTTTTAAAACAGAAATGTGTCTATCATTATTAATGGCACGTCTTTTTCTTTTGTGTGGCACTCTGCCCAACCTCAGTGTGATATCTCGCAATCCAGAAGTGATCTCAACTATCAAAGACTTCACATATACATATATATATATATATATATATATATATATATATAAATGTATATATACCACAACCAGAGGACTAAGTCCAAGGTCTCCCAGTACCAGTTTGATCTGGGTGAAGCAGAGGTACAGGACTGGTCAGTGCTACGTGTATGGCACGTGCACTAGCTTTATACTGTCTGCAGCTAATATCTGATCTGGTCAAGGGTTACTCCCTGCTCCAGGCACAAAACCAAGCCATCAGAAACTTGTTGCCTAACCTGAGAGATTTTATTCCAGCCCCTGCCAGCGAACAGCGGTACCCAACTACTGCCTTTTCTTTAGCGCTTTTTCCTCCTGTTGTGTGTCTCTGTCTTGTGGCTGTTACAATGAATCTTTACTTTCTACAAGGCAGCACTATGTAAATGTGACACAGCTTTCTCCTGCCACACCAACAGGACTACTCATAGCATAAGCTCCTCTTTTCAAAGTAGAGCTATTAATCATCACAATAAATCTATGAATTGGTTTAGCAGTATTGTTTTCATTAAAAATGGGCCAAGTCATATGGTGGCAGACGTGTTTATGACACTGGGAATGTGGTCACATCAGAAGGTTAAAAGTGCATGTTCCTTACAGTTTAGCCTTTAAAGAAATCCCCTTATTATTGAAAAAAAAAGGACTAATAACCACCTGCAAAGGTTGTTCTCCTACCCAGAGGCAAGGTCACAACGTGTGTTACTCTGGGGATGTGTTTTTGTGGCATGCTTTTAATTACATTTAAGGAAGGAGAGACCAAAACTTGCCTCTGTGGTGATCTATGGTCTGTCCTTGTACTTGCTGTGCAAGGAGCCGTCCCAGTGGCTCACTGCTGTATTTCAAGCCATTGCTCTTTTTGTGGCAGGTTGACTTCAGGTTTTGTGCTGAACACAGTGATCACGGTTATGAATCTGGGTAGTAGAAATCTTACAGGAATGTGTGCCTTCTGAAATGTCCCACTTTCTTCCCATCTTTCCTTCTTTTCCCCATAGTTCTGAGCTGGAGTCTGATTTTAACGGTGATTCCGCCAACTCTGAGGTGGGAGAAGGAGAGACCTCGCTGCTGGAGGTGCCTGCCTGTCCGAGCACCCCCCGGCGGTGGGCATCACTCGCCAGGAGCCCTGCGGTGCCAGAGGAAAACCACAAAACATCCAAAGTTGCTGATGGTAAGCAGTATCCCTCCCCAGGGGAATGCCAGTGGCCTCTCCCAGGGGCTGAAGTCAGCATTGAGGGGGAGGTTTTGAACTGGAGGCTGCTGTCAGCAATGTGGCCAGGTTCTACCTCTTAAGTATCTTCATTTGTGGGGATTTCTACCTTTTGGGTGATATAACAGTATTTTACAGGCTCCTTTCTTCTTTACTTACTGGTTGAATCTTAAACGCTTATGCAGCAGGTGGCACTAAAATGCTCAGAGTGAAAGTTTGCTCAGAGGCACCGCTGGGTGGTTTGCTCCTGTGGCACAGGCAACTGCCAGGGCAGCGCCTTGCTCTGCCCACCTTGGCTGGTGCAGCAGTGTCATGGTGCACGGGGACCTGGAGGAGCTGTGTTTCCTGCCCAGCTTGCAATGCCAGGTGGGTGCTTTCCCACCAGTAAAACACTGGGATGTTATTAGCAGCCTGTGCGATATCTGTGACATTGGCTAAAGGCGATTTTTGGAAGCACTGGAGTGCTCTGCTCTGTTCAGTTTATATTTATATCAGTAGCTGCTTGAGTTATTTGTGTCTACAGAAAGAACACTGAGGAAAGGATATAGCTGGCAGGGAGGCAGCAAGAGGTTTAGGAGCAGTCTGCCTCCAACTGGAAACTCCTTTCTGAAGCTGGAGGTCAGGCCTAAAAGGTGGACTAAAAACAACCAAAGACATGCATCTGCAGGAAGTGAGGACTGCCATATTTTAGGACTACGTGGTGACATGTTGAAGCTATGGTGGACCTTCTGCTTCAGAAAGCATCCCCAGAGCTTTGCAAGGCTCATGCTCTGCTGGGTTTCTCCCCCGGGCAGAGCACCGTGAGCCTGCATGCACCTCCTGAGCTGGAAGCTGTGGTGCTACGGGCACAGACCTGCACTAAAGCTGCTCTGTGCTTTTGGGCAAGAGCAGTCATGCTGATATGAAATGCAGGTGGAGCAAGGGAGCAGCTGTCTGGACAATGTGTGCAGATGTGCAGAACTGTTTTTTGGGGTTCTCTGCCTGCAGCCTTACATGCAGCATTGATTTATGTCTGCATTCTCAGATCCTCCCACACACTGACAGCTTATGGCTGGACCCTGAGAAACTTGATGGCACTTTGCATTTGTTAATTACATTTGGTGTTATCACTCCTCTCTGTGTGGAAGAGGCTTTGTTGAAACCAGCTTTTATTTCAGGTCTCATTGGTGCCTGAACAGAGGTGAGTTTCCAAAGCCTGTTAGACATGAATAGAGTTCCTGGATTTCAATGTGGTATACTGACTTATTGCCCCTTTATTTTAAATATGAGATTGTTAAACACCACAATATTCTAGGCATTCCTGGCAGGTCTATACAAGAGGTCTATGGGGTGCTAAAATGTCCAAGTCCTTTGATTCATCATCACCCAAAGTGCCTTGGCATGAGGTTTGGGCAGCACTGAAAGGGCTGCTGTAAGGATCTGGCTTCTTCCAGGATCATTTCTTCCAGTCACCCACTTTCATTAAGGATCATTTCTTCCAGTCACCCACCACCCCCATGCCCATATATGAATTTCTAATCAGAACAGAAAAGAGAGGGGTTTTACAAGGCGATTTAAATGGACTCCTGAAAAAAGAGGCCTTGTTTCAAAGGCAGAAGCAGGCTTCCCCTTGGAACATCTGTCTGGAGCGCTACTTTTGAACCGCCACAACCCAGCCCTGGCTTTCTCCTGTCCTGCTTTTGCCGACATGAGGTGCAGCGGGCAGGCACATGGGAAAACAGCACCAGCATGGGGAGAGCCTCTCCTGGGGCTGCTCTGGTGCTGCCATGGTGCTTGGGCACTGCGCAGCCTGGCAGGGAATGGGGAGCTATGGTTTTGTTCTCTGGCTTGTGCTGTGCTAGCTAACGACGTCTCTCTCCTGTTTCTGTTTAGCACTACAGAGAGCCAACAGCTTTCATTCCACTGCATTAACTAAATACCAGAATTGGAGAAGAAAAATCCAAATGAGTGAGTACAGCCTAAGAAGAGATTACATCTTCCACTTGCACTGTCTCCTATTATTTTTTTTAATCTTAAATGTCAATTTTTCCCTGTCCTTTCTTTTAAAAGTTTTTGTGATTTTGACTCATGAGGTAAGGAGACGAGAGCTAAAACACAACAAATCTTTCTTTTTTTTTCATTTTCTTGTCCTGAAAGGATCAAATTCCCTTTTCATGTGATTGCTTTGTAGGTTATTACCCATCTTTGTGACTAATAAGGTAATCCATACACCATCTATCTGTCCATATCTAATTCTTATTATATCTCCTAGTCTTTTATCACCGTAGCTCCCAGAGAATAAACCATTAAGTAAATCCACCAATGACTCTATGACAAGTTAACAACTCTATGTAATCTGGGCTTTTGTACAGGAGAGACAAAACCTCACAATACTGTTATATATGTCCATATGCACTTTTATGCAAACACTGCCATTTCAACGCACCTGCCCCAAACCAGTCTGAAGCTTGTGGGCCACACAGAGTGGGCGAGGAGAGGCATGTGGCAAGTGGAGGCACCTCATCCCCAGCAGCTGTCCTCTGGGAGGCTGGAGCCAGGGGCTGCAGGAGCTAGGGGTGTCGAGTGCTCCTGTTCCCTCTCCAGCGTGGGTGCTGTCTGTGCACGTCTGCTGGATGAGCTCAGCACTGGTGGGGTTTCAGAAGTGGTGTTTCAATTCTCGTTCCCACAACGGGAACTGTGAAAGGCAGCAGCTTGGGCCTTGTGTGAATATGCTCTTGGTCATGGCCCTGTATAGGCATCTGCAAAAGGAGTCGTGCGGGCAGAAACGGGTGATGTTTCTGTTTACTGAAGAGGAAAGAGCACTAACAGCCCTCCCAAAATGAGCATTACTGGTTCTTCTCCTCTGACGGTTTCACTTGATTTAGGCTGACCCATCTCTGCCCATGGGACTCAAACAGGAATGTACTGAGCTCAGTAGCGATCAGGTCTGTGCATGATTCACTTGCAAAATGCAGGGTGGTCTCTCCTCACAGCCAGGGCGGTGTCAAAGTGTTCTTCCTCCTGAGCTGTGTCCCTGAGATGAGCCAGATGTGTTCCCAGTCACACCTCTGCTGCTTGTAGCAGGGCTGCCCGCCTGCCTCAGCACAGCCCCTCGCAATTGCATGCTGCGCTTCTCCTGAGTCCCTTGGGACTCACTGGTATTTGCAGGATTATTGATACCGGTGTGGAGCTGGGTGCATTTACCAGCACCTCAAGTCCTCCCAAAACTTGTTTAGAAACGGTTGTATCTGTTAGACTGCGCTGTTGACAGCCTGTAAGTATAAATCATAAATATATAGCGGTGGAAAGAAGGGGTTTGTGCATGTGACTGAGTGCCACAGTCTCCAGGCATGCAGACAGCTGGCTTTTGGTAACTGGTGGTGAGAGGCGCTCCACCTCGGCCCTCAGCTTCCCTCTGCAACTCTGCCCTCTGTGGGGGATTTCTGCAGCTGCTCAGAGTCTCAGCTGCCTTTGGAGAAGTTTCTTGTTTTGGGAGCAGAGCTCATAGGATGCCTGTGCTAATTATGGGACCGATGTTCAAGCAGAGGTATCTTGGCTTGCTTACTTTGACTGCACAAAGAAGCTTCAAGATTATTTGCAAGTATCCATTATAGGAAGATTTTTTAAATCTATCTCAAAAAAGGGGGCAAGATGCATCTCTCTGTCTTGGAACCAGCCTTACAACTATGTCGGATGCCCTTAGCTGCACACGAGCACTTTCACTACAGAATTCATGGTCCCTTGAAGGCTTCTGTTGCCACGTCTGGGATAACTCACTAAATATCAGTAGAGGACACATGGGGCTATTTCATGGTCTATAGAAGATGTTCCCACCAAGCTGGACTTCAGCAAACCATCACACCCAAAAGTCTGTCCTCGGAGAGGCAGCTGTGGCAGATGGACAGGCAGAAGGGCCTCGGTGGGGTGGCATTCGCTGGGACTGGCTGTACCTCCAAGGTGCAGAGAAGGACTTGCCGCTCTCTGCAGGACCTCCCTGGAGCAGCCAGGTGGGCATCCTACCCCAGAGGAGGGCTGTCTTCTGCCCAGGATGGGCCAGCAGGGCAGGGTGCTCTCAAAAAATCTTGTGTCAGCCTCAGGGCTGTCTTTGAGCACTGTGAAACACTGTGGGGATTGTCTTATACATCAAGTGTTGGATTTACTGAAAGCTTAGATTTAAAATTGTTCCTTAGTTGATCTCAGTTCTTAAAAAATCTAACAAAACTTGTGCTTATTCCAGATATGAGGGGAAAAAAGACAGACTGTGAAAGGAAAGAAGGAAAGACCAGGGGTAACTCGTAATTTCGATTAATTTTCAGCTTGTTCTCAGCAAGTGTATTACTTAATTGTTTGCCAATTAATTTTCTCATCATTTTATTAAAGCATTCCTTGTGCCTCCGAAAGGCTCTAGAGGGAGCTAGAACTCTTTAAGAGGAAAGCAACATGCTACATGAATGTGTCTGAACCTCAAGTATACTTTTAAAATAAGGTGTAAAGTACATTCAGTATATACTGGGAACAGAATAAAGGCATTTTTTACTCTCTGGAGGAACACTGTATGTATTAGTTTCTGTATTTAATCCACTTAATACTTAGTTACAAGAATTTATATGATCATCAGTCACATTGAAGAAAAGTCTGTCTCCTTTTCAAACTTATTTCCCAAAACACATGTTTCATAAACAGTATGAGGTATGCAGCCAAGGAAAGGAAATTGGTGTCATTTCTATATTGGCTGAAAGATTCAGGGCAGAATATTGCTTTTCAAAGTCTGTAACTCCTGTCTTGCAGCCACATACAGTGCTAAACTGTATTTGTTGTCTCAGTCACCACAAGGAGCTTTTAGGCCAAGCAGATTTTGGTAATGCCCTAAGGATTTTTGGGTTTTGGTTTTGTTTTGTTTTGTCTTCCTAGTAACATGAAGCTGCAAATATAGCTTCAGAGCCTCAACTGGAATAAGTCAATCATCTCTGTGCAAGGCAACAAGCTGGGGCTTTGTGCTAAGTGATGCTCTCACTTGTGCTGCCCTGTCCTTGTGCAGTAATGCACCCCTGTGAGCTGCTGTGTTGTGTGCTGCTGTCCCACTGACCCCTGGGGCTGCACAGAGGAAAAAAGTAATTTTCTCTGTTACACATGATAATGCAAAGGCCACGCTGGGATGCTGCTTCTCCCCCAAGTCTCACTACTAGTTGCCTGGGGGGGAGGGGGGGATGACCCCTGTGGTCTGAGGGCAGCCCCTGGATGGAACAACCCCAGGACCTGCAGGAGGATCTCCATCAGCACGCACCAAGCTGTGCGCCCCAGAGGTATCACAGCAAAAGAGGAACTATGAGATAGTTGTTTCTGGAATTGCAGCAAACTTCAGAAACTTCAGCTGGATCAGAGTCCTCTCATGTTAGCCAGGTGATCTGGGGATGGGGTGGGAATGTCACAGCTCTGCAGGTGGCCTGGGACATGCAGCAGTGGGAGAGTCATATTGGTACTGGGAGTGAGAACTGGGGGAAGGTGTGGTAGGCTGTGAAAGTGAAGATGGAGGAGCTCAAGTTTTATGATGTTTTCTTAGAGGACCATTACTGGACTTTCTCAATGTGTCTGAAATGATTCAAGGGTGCTTTTACTTTCTTGTTCTCTCCCTGAAAACTCATTGCCAAAAGACAAAGAAAGCAAGACCAGCAGCAGATCAGAGTTGTGGTGTCCTTTTTAATTGAGTGACAAAGCTGGGTTTGTCTCAGTTCAACCCCTCAATGCTGGTTTCTACAGGAGTGCTTTAATGAACTCCAGCTCATCATTTCCCTCAATTCTCAACTGAGAGTAATGAATTGCATCAAGACTGGGAACAAAAAGGGTGAGAGGAAAGGAAAATGGGACTCTTTCCCTGGCTTCCCTTTTCTGAAGTTCAGGGGCAGGAGCTGAATTCCATCTTTCCAGTGTGTTGCTTTTGTCCCGTTGGAGCTTTTATCTCTGTATAGAAGAAGCAGAGTTTGCACTGGAACCTTTGTGGGTTTCAGAACTGTTGATTGGGTTTTGGAGTTGTTAATTCAGTTATAAACAGACTTGTCATGTCAAAGCTTGATGTGGTGATGTCTTGGCTGAGGTGTACTTTTCTTTCGTCCAAAGACTATTTATTATGTCCAGTCCTCTCACACACAAATATTAGAGAGTTCTGCTGACTCCATTCAGGTGCAAGTTATCTACCTGCTTTTTCTTCCAGCAACTAAATTTTGGTTCAAGGACTATAGTAATGAATTATCTTGCCTCATCCTTGAAGATCCTACAGCATGCTGCCCCTTAGCCCAATTTAAGAGAAGGGAATTAATTCTGTTTTTACTGCATGTAGGTGGTTGCATTTCTCATTTCTTTCTCTTTAGCCAGCTCTCTCAGAACCCATCCACTTTTCTTCATTTTTCAGAACTAAGGCCTCAGAAATAGATGGTTGTTTTTTACTGTCTCTATTTTTAAGGTCTGAAAGCGCTTTAAAGAGGCTGATTTTTTTTATTTTTTATTTTCAGAAAGTTTTCTGTAACTCACAAGATGCTTCACTTCATTTAGACAAAAAGTAGAATAAATTCAGGTTCACTGCTGAAAATGTCAGCATGTGTTTTGTATAGTGTGCAAGTGGGGCTATAAACTTACTGTAGGTCAGCTCTTCAGGGTAAAACTGTATCCAGATGACTCTTTAACTTTTTATTGTCGTTCTTTAATTGTGAATTTTATTTAAGATAATAACGTGACTATGATAGTAAAAATGTGGTGGTGGTGTTTTTTGGCAGATTTCCCTCTGCTTTCTAACAAGAAACCTGGGCTACACTGGAAGGAGAGCTCAGACAGCTGTCAAAGTGATCTCAGAGAGGATCAGTTCCAAACACAGGTATGAAGGAGAATTGATCACAGTAGCACAAGCACTACTACTGTTGTGACATGCCTGCTTGCAGCAAGCTTGCCTGAGCATCCTCTGCTCTTTTAAATAGTTTTGGTCCTCTCAATGACCAGCAAAAGTTGGAGTTATGCCTGTGTTATACATAGGGAAGATACTTTGATGCTCTGATTGGTATAACCATTCCCAAATCACATGGATAAGTCACATTTGCTTCCCATGGGACCAAGACTCTGATCATGCTGAGATTTGGATGCTAACCTCTTGTGTCAGCCAATATGTAGGCTTCCTTCACAGCATGGGGCTTAGTTGCCACTGGCATTTGCTTTGGGCCACAGTTTTTTTCTCAAAGGAGAGCAAACCCCCATCTCTGGCTCTTGGTGCTCCCGAGCTGGCTGTTGGTCTAGCCACAGGCTTATAGGACTGGATGGGAGGTGGGTCTTCAGGTGGTGTGTGTTGGGCAAGGACACATGTCAGCACGGGGGCAGTAAGAGGATATCACATCCAGATGGGTTAAATACTCCCTCCGTTGCTGTGCTTTGCTGTGGGATGAGAGGCAAGTGCCAGCTCTGGTCTTGGAGAGCAGATCTGAGAGCTGAGGTGAGGTGTCAAGTAAGCAGTTGCATAGCACTGGCCAAAGGAAACCTAGCAAAGGAGACAAGGAGATTTTAGGCTGCTAGTGCCCTAGATGTACATGTGCCCATGTCTGATGTTTACCACTAGCATACAATGGGCAGATTCCTAATTCACAGCAAACTCTTGACTCTACACCTCCCACAGCTCAGGAGCATCTTTTCAGGTTCCTACAAGTTCTAGGCTTCCTTTTGTAGTTCCTGCTTTTTAAGGATGAGGAAGGGTGGGCCTGTTGCAAGCATGACATTGTAGCAGAAGTCATGACCAACAGTCCTGAGCAGAGCACAGTCCGTCCCCCTGACTCGGAGCCAGGCTAGGTCCTCTGTGTCCTAGCCTGTTGTCCTCACCCTTGGGTCAAAGTGATTAAAATTGCTTGACATCAGGGTCTGCGTTCCAAAAAAATCAAGTCTTCAACAGTCATGGTGCTAGCTGAAATCCGGTCCAGGGCAATAGGGCCAGGAAGGGAGCGTCCCAGGAGAGCAGAGCAGCACAGTGCTGCCTGGCTGTGCTGTACACAAGGAGAGATGAAGCCATGCTGCGATTTCCACTCAAAACACATCACTTGGCAGCCTTTCTCTTACTCTAAAGAGACATTAAGTGGGTGTTTATTCGTTTATTGGTGTTTCTCATGTTTTTATCTGAGATCCTGTCCAGTGTTAATTTCAGTCATCAAATACAACTACGAAGCAGAGAGTAATCATTATTACCTTACTTCCTACGCAACTTCCTATGATTCTAGGAAATGAGAAGTCAGATTAATGGCTTTACCCATGTCAATTTGGGAACCTGGTATAAAAGTGGAAACAGGAATTAAATCTTCTAACCATCCGTTATCTCATAGCATTGAGGATAAATTGCCCCCTTTTAAGAAGGAAAAAACCTGTAGTTTTGGTCTGTTGGCTAGGTAATGTGGGCACTTATACTTGTTACTGTCTACAGCAAAATGTTTCAGTGGTTGGAGTAATTAGTTTAAATCTTCACCAAAGGAAAAATAATCATAAAAGAGAACTAATTGAATTGTTTAAACTACCATCTTGCATTTTACAATTATTTCTGGGTCACTTCATTCATTTGTACCTGCACCATGTGAGCATACAATATTATAAAAATGGTTGGAGAGGATGGATTATGGCCTCTTGTGCTTGCTGTAAACTGTAACATAATGCAACTGAAATGTACACAAGAGAAAAGAGCAGATCGACTTCTGTGTATTTTCCTGTAGATAGGACTCTTTCTTTCCAAGGAAAACATTAAAGGTGTTTCATAAAGATATGACAGATTCTTAGTATGAATTACATTATTTGCAGACTATTAAAGCTTCCCGTAGAATATTAGATCTCCTTTGCTAGGTAAATATTATCCCTTTAGGGAGAAAATCTTTCTTTTTTTTTTTTTTCTTATTGTATTGTCATCTATCTATGTATGTGTGTGTATCTATATATAAAAAATTATGATTAGTATCATGTTAAGATTGAAATTGATTAAAATATTATATAAAATAAAAGATACAGTAAACTATATTTTTCTAACACCACAATTATCTTTTTTTCTTACACTTGACAGTTGACTTCATACAAGAAACCACGAGAAGTTACAAGAGGACATGTCCAACCCTACAGCCCAGTATCTCAAAGAAAAGAAAAAGTCAGAGAGATGCATGAAGATGTCCATCTCTACGTGCCTCATTGTCCATTTCAGAGCAGGGCCAGAGGTTCTCCACGGATCACTTGTGGGAATGGGACGCTGGCTGATGATTTTTTGGAGCTTGAAGATATAGATTGTGACACTGGGACATGTACAGGCCAGAGCTGGAATGAAAACAAACAGAATTACACTTCTGAATCACAAGGTTTTAACAAGAATGCCAAAGTGCTGCCATCTCTGCATTTGAAAGAAAAAGATGAGAAAAATACAAGGCACCCAGAAGAAAAGTTTGAGCAAGAATTAAAGGAGGCAAAAAAGAGGCTGGTGCTTTGCACAGAACAGCAACCCATGTATGATTCAGATGGGGTAGACTTAGGTGGAACCAGGCTTCAGTATCAAAACAAAGGAGTGCTAGGGATTTCAGAGGAGGATACTGACTGGAGAAAAGGTGTGTTCAAACAATTTGCAGATGATGTACCACTGGCTTTGCCAGTTGACATAAAAGGTGCTCTGAAGAATCCAGACACAGCTGCTAAGGAGCCTACAGCTGGCCAGCCAAAATCACCACTGAGGCTCATTGCCAATGCAATCAAGAGGTCCATTTTGGAGCCTCTAACATCATCTACAGAAGGACTAAAACAGGACTCAGACAGCAAATCTAAAGCCTCTTCAGAACAAGCTTACTTCAGCTTCCCCAGTACTCCTGGCTATGCCCTAAGCCAAAGGAACAGTAATAACAACAGAGCAAATAACAGTCAGCCACAGGAGCTTAAAATTGGGAAGCAGGCTGGAGAATATTTAGGAATTACTTGCAATTCTCTCTCAACTCCATCTAATTTTTCTGTCAGCTCTGAAGAGATATCTCCAAGTGAATGCACCAAGGACCTATTCTTCCCAGTCTACAGTCCACACAGCAGGCCTTCCAAGACCACTGGTATACCTCAGAAATCACCTTGCACTAGGATGGAGGATGTCCCAGGACTCCTAGAAAAGTTTACCTTTAGAGAGATTCCTCCAGTGGCTCCCAGAGATGTTGTATTTACCTGTAACGCGAAGTACCTCCTTGCTTCATCTCAGGAACCCAAGAACACTCCCAGGGACAATCTGGATGATTCCACACAGAAGAGTAGTCTTGGGTCACTTTTTGATAGACTGAGAAGTAAGGTTCATGAAAGAGAAAGGAATTCCTTTGTGTCATCTCTGCCTTTCATGAGGGACCGTTCTGCAGAAGACAGGCTACATTTTCCTTCTACAGGTGAGCACCTGAATGGAATTATTTATTGCAAGCATTTAACATTTAAAAGATTGATGTGCTATCATTCAACCCCATTTCTGTTTTATTTTATGTTTAACTTAGAGTTACTGTCTACATATGAAGATTTAATAAATATATCTTTGGTTAAGGATTAGGAGTTTAAAATGTTGTCAGAGCAGAGCACAGTCAGCATGTTGGACCCAAGTTTGGTCTGCTGTTCACTAATGTTCAAATGTGTTCGGGACAGGAAAACGTACTTGCTGAGGTAGCAGAAGCAATTGGGCAGAAAGGGATGCAGAGCAGTTGCTTCTGTGACTCTGAGTGCATTGTGAAAAGGGAGGGGAGGGGGGGGGAGGGGAAGCAGGCAAGTGGAAGGATGAGCACTGAAACCTTCAGTGCCATGTGGAGTATGTTTGCTATCCTCTCCATGACGAGTTCAGATATTGTAGCAATAAAGGTGCGGTAGGAAGAAGCTTTGCTATGTGTATCTGCTTTCTCAGCAGGTGTCTCTTCAGTTCTGCCTGCTGCCGTAGTGACCGAACTACAGGCATGCTTTTGGGAGCTATGTGGCGTCACTGATATCCTCTTGTTCTTTTGTTTGTGAGGAATTAGCACCTTATCGACCTGCTCTAACCAATTTGAGAGTCTGTTTGGGCAGTGATTAAAAGATATTGATTTTCATGTTTGCTTGCAAGAGCAAGCAAATATATGTAAAAATATATGCAGATGAGTCTAAGAAATATTGATGTCATACAAAGAGCAACCAAATTAATCTGAGCGTAGGCAGTACAGTTTAAGGTATAAAATATGAGGTATGAGAGAGACACCCACCTGTCTTTCTCTATAATCCATCTTTCTAAAAGTCCACTCCAGAAAGTCACAGTTTTTTAACTCAATAACCTATTGAATTTTATTGCCATACACATTTGTGCCTTACTTTATTAAATTATGACCCAAACTCAGCATAAATAAAAATTTGTGTGTAAAATAATGCATGTACAAGGAATGGAGTGTAACAAAGTCACTGAAATGCTCTCATTGAGCTGCCAAATCCTTTCTGCTTCAGAACTTGATGTGAAGCTCATTGAAATAAATAGAATAACTCTCACTCTCATTCCTGAACTTTCAGATAAGGTTCTTGGAGCCTCTTTTATCTAACAACTTGCAAAACCAGGCTTTCTTGTTGAGCCAGAGGATGCGAAGGACTGCTCTGAAGCCACAGAGAATTGCTAGTGTTCACACTTTTCGCACTATGGTCTCAAACAAAAGGCTTTTTCTGAGTCTATAAAAGTCATCACCCGTAGACTAAGCCAAGTTGACTTGCTCTTAAGTAAATGTATTACAATAACTGATATGTTTTGTTCCTACTAAAATTGAAAATGTTCTTAGGTTTGAATAATACTATACTTTATTTAGATTTTAAAAATTTTGAACAAAGGATGATTTAATAATGTGCTACATTCCTCTGCTGTGCAAGCCAAAAGAGGAATTAAGTTACTATAGTTATTGAATATGGGCATTGCAAAGTCTGTGCAAAATTAAAAAATACAGCTTTGATCTAGCTGTTTGCCAATGCTTGGCTTTTGCTCATCGCTGCTTAGAAATCTGGGGCTATGCAGAGATCTGCCTGTACAAACTGCCTGTGCAGGACCTAGGACAATTCTTAACGAAGCAGTGGGCGTTCGTGCACTGATTTCAGTGAGAGATTGATTTGAAAAAAAATCTTGTGTAAGTTTGCCTGCAGAATACACAGGTGTCCCCAAACAGCCATACAGAGGTTTGTAGGTGCAATACTGGATTTTTGATTTGCTCCAGAAATATCATTGAGGCTTTGTTGTTGTTGTTGTTTAATTCCACCTTTGGGTTCCAATCTGCAGTTAAAAAAAATATCAAAAAAATCAATAAAATTTATCAATTGGATGACTAACTGATCTCACTTAAGCCATCTTGCCCTTCTGAAATTAAATAAATAAAAATGCCAGAGCTGTCTTACTTACAAGTACTAAAAATCTTTAATACCACAGGAAAATAATAAAAAAAAAAAACAGTTTAAAGAGAACTAAACCAGGTTGCATGAGAGAGTTGCAGTCAGCTTAGTGTCTGCCTTCTCTTAGTCTTGTGTGTATGTGGTAGCCAGCTGTAAGGTACATCTGCAACGAGATGCAGTAGTAGATCCAGGGTTTAGGTTATCTTTGACTCACAGACAGACCTTCTGAAGGTGGTGGTTTCACAAAGATGGTGGTTTATGGTAGCTGTTTGTGACTCAGGGTTTGCTTTTTGACAGTCATGAAGAAACAGAGGGAATCTTTTTTTGTAACTGAGCAGAAGTCACCTGAATACGTTTTTAGAGTTGTCCCTTAGAGTAGATGAGGGTTGTTATGATGATTTATGACTGCGGTTGTTTACATGGCTCATTTTATTAAGCAGAATTACCAGTTTAGATGATAAGAAAATCAGATGTTCTATGATCTCGCTTTGCTATTTCTGTGCAAGGAATTACTTGCAAATATTCTAGATTTGTACATGGTTCCCATTACTGTATCTTTGTACCATTGAAAGTCTTTGTGACTGCAGTATTCATGTCATCTAGGACACTCTTAGTTCAGTGATTTTATATTTTAGGGATCTGAAACACTACATGATTAAATTGCATGCTTAAGACCACATGAAAAATCCGTGGAAAAGCAGAGATGTGGAACCAAATAGCCAACTGATTTCTACAGGCCTTTCTTTTCATCTCCTACTTCTTGCAAATTCCCGTCTGTTTTGGGGCACCAGTGCCCTAAAAGATGTGTCCTTTTGCCTTTCTTTTCTGTAAAACAATTAAGTACTCAGAGAGGCAATAATGAACTCCAACAACCTTATAAAAATATGCAATCCTGGACACTTACAGAGGAAGCCAACGGATTAATGTAACATCATGTTAAAAAAATGCTGTTATAAAAATAGTTTCTGTTCCAAGAATTTATTTGTATTTAGACTGCATTCATTACTGTCACACAAAACCTCTCCAGGAAGCAGAGGTGAGCTGTGATGTACGGAGTTTCACCAGTGGTGTTTTTTCCTATAAATCTCCAGGACAATCAGGAGTGCTTTTCCCTCCAACAGAAACTGTAACCTTTTAAACCTCTACTTACAACACCTCCCTCTCTGTTCAGAGGATCTCAAATTTTCTAGGAAAACCAATAGCCTGGATTTATATGTTGAAAAGGATTTGCAAAAGCACTGGACTTTGGTCCAGTTGTTCCTACAGAATGCAGTGAGGATTTTACTGCTGATGGCATTTAGTGCCAGGGCTATTAGGCCAAGGCACAGTGTCTTTGAGACCCACCCTTAGATTACCAAGGTGTGAGGAACTGTAGTTTACAGATGCAATTTATCTTATATGACATATGTATATGAAGATACCAAGCCCCAATATCAAGAATTGGAGGTTTCTTCCAATTTTCTACTTCGTAGAAAGTGATTCTACACTTCTTTGTATTCTGTGATGCTGTCAGATTCAATACCAATGCTTAGTTCCCTGTGATTTGACAGCTGCAAGTCAGGTATGCTGGAAATGTGTGTGCAGCATCCCTTAACAGGCTCTTGAGCTGTTTTGGAACAATTTAAATGGCTTTTCTCTGCAGAGCAAGGTGCTAACGCTTAGTTCTCCATAGCCAACAGGCACTGGCAGGTCTGTGGACATAACTCAGTTCCATGCCCTCACATTGGCTTCCTCATGCTCGTGAGATGGGTCTTGTTGGAAGTCCTTGGAGAAGTCAGTGGCCCTCTCTCGGTTCCAGAAAGGAACACAACTCCTGAGTTGTAGTCCTAAGGAGGCAGGTGCCGTCGTGTTACAGCAGGCTGCTTTTCCTCTACACCTTGTAATGCTGTTTAAATTATTGATATTTCTCAAAGAGGAGGACACAGGGAAGCAATCACTTATTCCCAGAGCTGAGAGAAGAATGGGAGCGTGTAATTGCTTGTGTGGCCAGCCCTGCTGGGGCTCCCTGGAAGGTTTGCAGATTGCGTATTATGGAATTTGATTTCATTGGTGGTGTGACCACAGGGTACTTACTGCAAATGTTTAGTTGTGTGGGGAGAAACAAGGCAGGTAAGTTTACTCCTCAAAAGAAATAGTGACTGTGATACCCCCCCATGTCTTCCTCCATCTTGTGCACTGGCAAAGGCTTTGAGTCTGGCTGTCCCTACTTATCCCGCAAAAAGACCCTTTGAGCTTGCAGCTTCACTGAGCATGAGGGCTGGGTGCTTCTAAAACCAGATTTTTATTATTATTATTATTTTTTGCCTCAAATTACTTTCATTTTGCTTTCATTGCTTTACCCCCTGGAATAAACGTGTTTCCTGGATCCAGGTTTTAAATTAGAATTTAAGACAGAAACCCTATTTCAGGGCTGCAATCCAGTACAAGGAAATGAAGAAACATTTACACTGAAAGAATGGGAACTGATTTTAATCTGAATACAGCTTGCACATAGAAAGCCAAACATTACCTAGCAGTTACAAAGAAAAATGGCATTGTTAGCTTTAAATAATGTACAATTCCAATATATTGCCCAGCTGTTAATCATTAACCCTGTAGCAGGTTGAAGTATAGAGACAGATGTGCCATAGGCAGTTTTATTTTCTTAAATAAAGAGAATGAATCTATGAATTAGACAAATTAAGAAGAAATTCAAATATTTACACACAGTTGAAACAAGATGCTGGGAATACAGGCATGATGAAATTGCTGCAATTAAACATAATTTAATTTATAATTCTGAAAACATGCTTCTTCCAAAGGCAGCCTTTGAGTTTTCCTTATGGAGTGCATCGTTGTGATATATGGATTTTCCTGACTTATTATGGCGTTTTAATCAACAGTTCAATGATGTGATAATATTCCTAAAGCAGAAAAATAAGTGACGTTTGTTTAGACATAATTAATGAAATATTTATGTTGCATGAAGCTGTGTGATAAAGCCTTGTTCTTTTAGTCCATTTGCTTCTGATTACATTTGTGATTTTTTTATATGACCAGACATTCTGACGCCAACTATTTTACACTGAGCAGATGTCATGTAGTAAAAATGAGTGCCAGATGCTACAAGCCACATAAGGGTAATTTGTTTAAGAGCTGGCTCAGACTTTTTGCATTCAATTACGCTGTATAGTGAAACTTATACAGTCATTTGGGTAATATGGCTAACTTCAGATATACATTTTAATGAATGTTGAATGCATTCAGAACACCATGCTACATGAAGAGGGAATTAATTTATTTGTCCATAATACGTGAAAAAAAAATCAATTGTATACAGGCAGAGTTTTTGACAGTGACCAAAATTTAATTAACACAGTTGACCAAATTTCCAAATTGCTCTGGGTGCTGCAAAGTGGAACTCAGAGCAGGTGCAAAGAGTCTGTATATGTTAAAGAACAGGTTTTTGTTGTTCTTGTTGTTGTTTTGTTTGTTTGTTTGTTTCCTCTGATAGTTTTGTTCCTTCATTTTAGAATGTGAACATCCAACTGTCAGAAAAGAGGCTGCCAAGTATTCTACTTCTTCCTCTGATGATGAATTTGAATCGAAGCCTTCGTTAACACATAAGGTAACCTTTAGTCTGAACCAAAAATACATTTTCACAGTTGGACTATATTTAAGATTCATCATAAACTTTGATCTAAAACACACCATGATTTCTCAAAGTGGGGACTGGAACATTTTTTTCAGCAGAGGTTAAGTGTCTTGGACAGAAAAATAGATTAAAACTATGACAGATGATCATCAAAATTTCTTTTTCCTCTTTGGATCTGTAATTCCCCCTGGTTGCACCAGTGTTGACAGAGGAGGTCTTAATTGGACAAATAGACATGTTTTACAGAAACCACTTTGAAGCAGCATTCATAAGTGGATTTAATATGTAACCCAACAAGCAAACCATTGAAAAAATTAAACCAAACAGATGCAGATTTCCCATGGGGAAATACAACTTCATTTGGGAGGTGCTACAAGCAGATTGCATGGAAAACGCTGTGTTTACCCTAATCAGCATAGCTGCGTGAGCTATGAAGTCGCACCCAGATCACATGCATTGGAAGGGCCTGCTGCACGCCGACACCTCCAAGCCCTAATTCAGCTCTTGTGAACTCTTGATACCCATCTGATCTGAAGAGAATTGAAAAGATTTTATTGCCTGAATAGCTCATCAGAAATATGTTTACCTTTTTCCCATAGGGAGTATTAGTAAGTGGAATTAATAGTACAAGGTGGCCTTTTGATTTGTTGCTTTGGGAGGCCGGGTGGGTGGAGGCAAGAGGTTGCCCAGTACACTATAAAAATCCAAGCTGAGAGCTAAGTGGGGCTTTGAATGGTAGTGCAGTTGTGAAGCTCCAGACCAAGTGAAGCACCAAGAGGGGAAGTGCAGCAACATGTGGCTGCATGTCCTGCTGGGTAAGGACGTGCTGAAGTTGCAGAAGCCTTCTGGAGCACAGCAGTTGCAGTACTTTTGCAAAAGTTATCAACAAGTGTGGAAGCAACCATCATTTAATCTTTTCATTACCATGAAGCATTTTTAGTTTATTTTTAAGAAAAGGGCTCCAGAGAAGAAAGCTTTTGTCACACATTGGCATTTCCAGTTCTCTTCTATCCACCACGTAGCCAAATGTAAGTCTTTCATCTGCTTAGCCATTTTAGACAATACCCTACAAATAATATGCTTTAAAAAAATGTATTGTTTGAAATACAATTGCTTAAAATTGTGGGAGAAAATAAAGTAATCAATATTTAGGTCCTTTCAAGCTCAAAAGATTTAAAAAAAAAAAAAAAAGAAAAAAAAAAAAGACTTTTTGTTAACTGGGAAAGCGTTACAGGAAAGGTGGTCTATAATAAGTTAATATTACAGTGAATTAATTTAAAAAAAAAAAAAAAAAAAGGTGGAGAAAAAGGAGAGATGAGAGACAGGAGAAAGCTGAAGAGGAGCAATTGCCCACTGTGCAGCCCAGCTGCAGATACAGGCAGTGCTGCTGGGACAGGGGTGAGAAAAAGGGTGGGCAAATGGCTGACAAACATGGTGTCTACAGTGGCTCATTTTTTGATGCATTCTTCCCCCTTGTCTCTCTCGGCTATCTCTGAGTACCTCTTTTTTTGCCATTATGACTGTTTTTCACTGGCAAAACTGGGTGGGAAAAAATCTAGTGGCTTCCTGGCTTGTTGGCTTTCAATCATCTTGTCTACTGTACTCATATAATCTGTCTCTTTATTAGTGGGAAAACCACAGCCTTCCAACACTTCCAGAGAGTTTAGGTCAAGAGCTAGATTAAAAGATTCCCCATTCAGCCCCGCAGCACATGCTCCTCGCTGTTCCTGGCAGTGGTGGTTGGTGGCCATTTCTTTCTGATACATCCCTTTTCCCATGATACAAGCAGCACAGATGAGCTGCTGCTGGCAGTGGGGGTGGACCTCAGCTGGAGCAGGCAAGAGGGAAGAAGGGTTCTCCGGAAGCCAGACCAGGCAGTGCTGAGCTGGAACTATAGCTGATGCCAGCTGCTCTTCCATCCCACCCTCAGCTAGACTGCGCGGGTGTGCATTATGATCATACCAACTAGTTTTTGGAAGACCAATTTCTATGGATAATACCCATTTTAAACATCAAAGAAATAATTCATGATTCAAGCAGTTTTATTTTACTCCACCAGCTACAGCAATAGTAATGAGTTAAGTTTTCCTAAACTGGTTTGGTGACCTTTTTATTGATAGAGACGGTTCACATTTACCTAGTATTTCAGTGGACCTTGTAATGATTCAAAGTCAACACAGGTTAATGTGTGAAAACATTCCTACATAAATATTTTCATTTCAGTGAGGTTGCCCAAAGAGGCATGCAGCATCTTACCTTGCTTTGTGCAGTGGAGTTGGATTAAACAGTCTATGTAGATCTGTCCCAACCTGAATGATTCTGGGGAAGACTTGTGGAAACATTAAATATCATATGTGTACATTGATTGCTGTTTTTTTTTTCCTTTTTTTCTTTTTTTGGTAGGCAAAAATGTCTCTTAGAAGGAGAAGGAAGCTGGAGAAGGAGACAAAGCAATTGATTAAACAAGAGGAGCTGAAGAGGCTTCACAAAGCACAGGTGACAATGTAGCTTGCAAATGTCCCATTTGTCTCTCAGGAGTGCCTGGTGTGGAGAGGGGTAATGCATGTGGCCCCTGCACCCTCATTTCTCACTGGGACTCACTGAATTCTTCATTAAAATCCACCCAAAATGTCAGGTGCAGTAAGATGCTTGTGGCAGGGCCTTGCATCTCTGTGTGTGACAAATCTCGGTGTGCCCCAGTAGATAGTGACAATTTTGTAATTATGCATAAACGCAAGACCAAGAGAAGTAGTGACTAGTAGAACACATTGATCATTAGGGAAAGAGAGAGAAAGGGGAAATATCATCCCCTGAGAATGCAAGAAGCTGTGCTATCACCCCAGTGTACTACAGGACACTGGCAAAATAGAATGATGGCTTTTGTCCTCTCTGCCATAAAAGTGAAAGTGAACCATTTTATTTTTCAGTGTTGCAAAGTCACTTTATATAGGGCCCTGATCCTTGAAAAATCCTGAAAAAGCATCTTGATCTGAACCCAACTAAAAAATTACCCCACACTGATTTCTGTCTTGTTCCTTCTCAGCTGCTGATACCTGAGCTAATGTGATAAGTACTAGTTTAGTCTCTGCATTGCAGCATGGATGCCATAGGGACTGCAGAGTAGAGTTTTGTCTTTCCAGATAAATCAACTGATGATTTTGGGCTGTCTGCACTGTTACCAATGTGATGTTTAACCTTTTTTTGTGTGTGTGTGTGTTTTCATGTGCAATAAAATAAATAGCAAGGGTATTTTTGGATAATAAGTGTTTTTTGAAGGCAAAGTTGAGGGAGAAAGAAATACCCGCACGGAGCCACAGCCGGGTGTGCAAAGCCCCTGGGGCTCCCTGGCTCGATGCAGCCATGCTTCAGCTGTCGCTGCCTGCTCAGGAAGAGTCCCAGCGCTGACAAAGTCCGAGTTGCACCTCTGAAGAACCTGCTAAAAATACGGAGTGGGTTTATATTCCTAATCCAGGAGGCCTTTCCGGGGGCTCCTGTCCTGTAAACTGCTTTTCGACTCGGTCAGGGGGCTTTGCCTCCTCCTTCTGGGCTGTCAGCTAATCGGCATTAATTTCCTTTAACTCTTGGGATGTCTGTCCTGTGCCTTGCTGGCTCTGTGCCGCCTGCCGGCTGAAATTCAGGGTGGCTTTAGGAGGCCGGGCTGGCCTGGGAGATGCTCCTCGCCCTGGTGGCAGCTCCCTGCCCGCTTGTCCCCCTCAACTCCTCGCAGCTCCTCGGGGTCTGAAAACATCAAAATCTGAGCGGAGGGGGGGGGGGGGAGTAATTAAACATCTGCTCAGAACGTCGCTGTAATTCTTACAGCTACAAACACGGCTTGAAAACGTGACACGCAGGGGGCTTGGCTGTGCCAGGCCGGCCCCAGGAGCTATTTTTGCTGCCTGCTGGCCCAGGTTCCCAGCTTGGCAGCTGGGCGTTTGCTGCCTGCCACCCACGGAGTGTTTGTGATGGAAAGGGGTGCAGCGAAGTCCGGACCCTCTGAAACGAGACCTTGGGGCAGTCGGCTCCCATCCACTGAGGATTTGGGGAGCCTCAGGATTTAAAGGAGGCTCCTAGAAACAGAAAGGCAGGAGCGGCGGGTCGTGGTTAGCCAGGTTTGGCGTTCCCAGAGGACTTGAGGCTCGCTGCTCTGCCCCCTCCAGACCTGCTTTTGGCCAGCTGCCGGAGCAGGGAGCGGAGCAGAAGCCACGAGAGGAGATTAAAGATCAGCGGGCAGTCTTTGCTGGCCGTCTTAAAATCACCCCTGGGTGATTAAACAGCTCACACGCAGCCCGGTGTTCTGCCCGCAAGCCTTCTCGTGAGCCCGTCGCGAGGAGCTGGAAGGGAGCAGAAGCACGAGGTAGGGATGCACGGCAGCGATGCACAGGGCTGGTGACGCACGAGTAGCCGTGTTTGGAGCACGCTGGAGTGACAGGGCTCCCCAGTGCTCTCCTGCCCGATTTACGGTGAGGGAAACAAGCAGGGAGAGGAGCTGTGGGCAGGTCAGAGATGCTGCAGGCGCAGGACGTCCGTCTGCTGTGGGGAGGCGCAGAGGGCATTCTCCTGCCTTTGGGGCTGAGCATTTAGGGGAAACCCTGTGGTTGCAGGAGTTGGACTCGATGATCCTTGTGGGTCCCTTCCAACCCGGGATTTTCTGTGATTCTATGATTCTGTGATCATCCTTTGTTGTATTACTATGGCAGGTGGATAGTTTTGGATGGAGCTTCTACTTGCTATTTCTGTACTAATACTAAATTTAAAAAAGAAAGCTATTGAGTTGTGTTTTAGATATGAAATTGAAATATCTGTTTATGTAGACATCACTCCTTTGGCAAAATGTATTACTGAAAAGGACAGAACTTTTTTGTTTGAACCAGACAGTAGAAATGCTAATATCTAGCAATTTCTATAAAATCAGTGACAGGAAAAAAAAATATATATATATACATATACATATATATATATATACATATATATACCTAATCCAAAGAAAAAAAAGACTTAACATTTTTGTTTTTATTCTGAGCAATGTAAATGATGTAAAATTATCTTCTCTTACTGCTTTGTGGAAACAATCAAATCCATTTTTTTTGAACAATCTTCCTTGTCTGTTAGGCTGTTCTGAAGATATGGTTTAGAATACCCTACCACAGCCTGAAATGGAAACTGTTGAGCATCCACATTTGATGATTCAATCTTCTAAAGGCATTTCATGTCCATTATCCATAAGGCACTAAAAATCTTATGCCAAATGGAATGGATCACTGAATCTAGATGTCGTTTCTGTGCCACTGGATTATCACTTCTTAGTTGTTGGACCCTTCCTGCCTGTGTCAAAAGCTTGTGAAATATAAGAGCAAAACAAACAGCAAAAACCCATGGGCAAAAAAATAGGTAGCAAAGATTTCTATCTGTAAGCCTTGAATATGTGAGGTTTATTCTTGTAGCATGTTAGAATATGCACCTCTGGATGTGTAAGGTGTTCAGTTTTCACACCTTACAAGACACAGAAATGGTATTATCTCCCATTCAATAGTAGGAAAACTAGAGTTCAGAAGAACTGACATTATTTTAGTATGTGAGATCTTATCCACACAACAATGTGGATAGATACCTAGTAGAATTACTAAACTGCTTATATGCCTAATACACTCAATGAGTTTGCAGATCTCTTGACTCCTCAGAGACCTTTTCAAGCTCTTTCTCTAACTACTGGGGCCATCTTTTGTCTCTGAATTTTTAAGTTATGTCTGCAGCTTTTATAACCTTAACTTTCCAGGCAGTCCAGAGGCAACTAGAAGAACTGGAGGAAAGACAGAGAGCACTGGAGATTTTTGGTGTTAAACTGGAGAGAGAACTCAGAGGAGAATCAGGTAAATGACACAGTGCTTGTTGGTGGTGGTTTTTGTCTTTTAATAAGAGGAGTTTTATCATTGTCATAGAAAGAGTTCAGTGCAAAATTTGAAATGAAACAGTGATTGGAATGACAAAAATCCTTGTTTACCCTTTTCCTCAAACTCTTAGTTCAAGAACCCTTAGGCTGAACATTATAAAATTCTGTTGATTGTCACAGATTTGAAAGTAGTTGCCATACTATTGAATCTGCATTTCTCTCCCCTGCCCCATTTTTTTTAAAATTGAGCTTAATTTCATCTTTGGGAAGGAACCAATACGGTCCTCAGGAGCTGTGTTTCAGTTACCATGCCTAGTAACAGAGTCCTTAATGACTTTTCCCCGTGTGTGAAATGCCATTAATCTGATTAGGGTGATGGCCATGAAATAGCAACAGCAGCCTGCAGTCCCACTGCCTGGATGGGTGGAATGGAGCAGGGATGTCGTCCTGGCTGCAGATTGGGACAAAGCTTTCACTCACCTGAACCAACTGTGCCAACGCCCTGGTCCACAGCATCCTCCCAGTGCTGGTGGGGTGAAGCTGGGGAGACCTCCTGCAGCAGGATGGAACAGGACAAAGGGGGTGAGGGAAAGGCCTGTGTGTGTGAGGGACTTCAGAGGAGCATATGTTTCCATGCCAAAAGGGTTCTGGGGAACCAACAGACCTATTGCAAATGTCTCTTTATTTACCTGTGCTTTAGAAAGCTGAACCTCGTGCTTCTGAGACAGGCAGTTGCACAACACTGCAAACATAGGTATGTTTTGGCACCTGATCTTGTCATCTTAGCTAGGCAACACAGCAAAATCTCTATATGCTCGCTGTTTTAATGCCATATTTCTTAACAGTTATCACTCTTATTCTAACACCAAACCAACCTGTTTAACAACAGAGTGTTTGTCCAACCTTCTACATTTATTAACAGATTTCCTATAACTAATAGTAGTAATGTATTTCAAATGTTATTTAAAAGGCTAGCATCCTTTTTTTTTTTTTTTTCCCTTAAATGAAAATACAGTTTATCAAATAACACCCACTTTACCACTTATGAGAAAGTGTCCTAAAGAGACTGAGGATCTGGTGTTCTAGCTTCTTTACAGGTGGCTGGTTTATGGAGACATCAAAAATATGGGGGGCAAGAGATTTCTAGCTCATGGGATGGATGCAGAATACCAGGATAAATGGTCTAGAGCTACTTCTTGTTTTTGCTGTTTTGACAATCGCATTTCCTAAAGAAGGCTGTCTGCCAAGAGATTGATGCTTCTCATTCTCCTCCCATCCTTAGTAATTGGATTTCCCTCATTAAGGTGAAAGTACTATTTTTTCTCCCTGTTGATTGTTTGCATGTAGGCAGCCAGTTACAAATAGGGCAGATACTGAAATGTAGGATGTTACTGTGTCTCAATAACTCTTCTGGTGCAAAAGCATGAAGCCATATGATTCCCAGACAAAACATGAGTGCTTTGTTGCTTGTAACAACACACATGTAATGATGCAAGAATCAGTGAGTATAATGTTCCATTCAACCTTCTTAAAAATAATGGGCATTACTGTTTAATGAATGACCAGTGTTTATTAGGTTAAGTTGTATTTAAGTAGGTCTGTGCTTATGTAATTCAAGTGGTTTAATAGGTATTATTAAGGTAATTAGAAAACGATCATGGTTCAGCAATAATATTGAGCTGGAAAGGTTGTGAATAACCAAATTTAGAGACAGGCCTGCAAACACTAGTCTTCAGTGACATTTGCGCAACTGTCCTCTAATAATTCTGTAAGCAGGGGATGAATGGCCCCTTTGTAAGGGGGAGTTATTCATTAACTCCTCAGCTGAATTAGAAGAGATCATGCATGGGTGTGAAACAACTGCCATGCAGACTGATGAGCAAAATGAAGCTTTGATGATCTTCTAATTGTAGTGACAACAATTCATGCATTAAAAAATAATAATAATAATAATAATATCAATTCTGTGAATATTTTTTCATGGCCCTTACTCCCTTTATTTTGATTCTAAATACCAAATAATAAATCATTAATGTACAACGGCTTTGTTTTCCATTGACATTTGTGGAGACTTATAGGGATGATCTGCCTACAAGAAGATACAGAAATAAAAATCTCCTAACATGTTTTCCACTGAAATTAGCATAACCTATCAGTTGACTAAACAAATCATGAAGAATAGTGGTGAAGAAGAAACTCTGAGAGAACGAAATAAGTATGTATGTGTGCGCATGTGTGTGTTTTGGAAGGTGAACAATCTTCTGTACATCTTGTGGGTAGTTTTTGATATACAAGCATCTTATCCAGGGTTTCTCAGAACTTCCAACAGAGGCCAAAGAGATCAGCTGACAACTTCTGTGAATAAGGAATATGAGGTTTAGAAATTCCTCAGGCGGAGCAAACTCTGAGGGTCCCCCTTACTATGTAACTGCTGTACATAGGGACAGCATAGCATTGCTCTGTGGAATGGAAGTTTGAAAGTGAAAGCTCATTACAGCCTGTCTTTCCCTCAGGAGTGATTAATATAGAAATAGCTATGATGTAATTAGAACACTGAACTTTCAAATGGGATTTTGGTTACAAGAGATTTGGGCAAACCAGAAGAAAAGTTTTGTTTAGTAATGCTGTAACAAAAAGCCAGCATAGCTCACAAAACAGACTCTCAAATGTTTTTTCCTTTAACATTTTAAAAATATTTGTCTTACTACCTTATGCCAAACACTTCAGTGGCTTGTTTTGCCCTTGGAAGGCATAAAGCAGTCCATCAGACTCAAATAACTATTAACAGTGTTATTATGAAACATTTGAAAATCTCAAGGAAAAATGCCCCTGGGAACACTAGGGGAGTGTTCTGTGAGATGAACAAGTAAGAAAACAAAGGCCATTTTTATTTCAGCTTCCACTGAGTGACGTTTTTGCAAAGCACATTCCTGTCTGTGTACTTCAGTCAAGCTATGATACACTCTCTTTTATTAGAGAGAGACGTTTTAAAGTGTAAAGAGGAAATGTTTAAAAATTATATATTTTTTTTGCATAATCAAGAAAACAGCAAACAGGGAATAGTCACCTCTGTACATGCAGGACATACACATTCCTGCAATAGCAATGTTTTTAATGACTCTGACAAATCAGTTCCAGATGACAATTTCTGATGACGACATGTGAAGACCAAAGGCTCTGAATACTACTGCTATATCCCTGTGCTGAATCTGTGGCAAGCTACCATTGACACGTCCCAGCCAGATGTGCTCTGGCAGTCACTTTGAGAAGACATTTTTATCACCACTTGCTGACCTGGAAGATTCTTTAGGAACACATCCCTTACGGCCAAGCTTTATTGGAATCATTCAGAAATAACACCAAGATTTCTTTGCTCTTTTTCTCTTCTCCTGCTTTACCACCCTGTTTCACAGTAACAAAGTAAATCCTAATGGGAAATCACCAGTGTACAAGCCACCATGACTCCTGTCCTCGGCACAGGGGCCCATGCACTTCTATTGCTGTCATGAGGAGACCTGGGCTCTCTGAGATGACAGTGCCTGACTGTAATTCTGCATCAGTACTGGGGTCACATTGAAGGGTGGCTGGGTGCTTTTGTTTTGTGAAAAAAAAAATATGCTGGAAAGCATGAAGTAAGTTGCATGTTAAAAACTGCGAGAAAAATCCATAACTGTGTTCACTTGAGAAGGTGGACAGCTTCAACTTGTTTAGGAATATCATTGGGCTTGGATATTCTGTTGACTGGCTTGATTGAGGAATATAGCTGGTAAAAATGAGCTTACACATTCACAGATAGGTTTGCAAAAGAGAAGTAGAGTAATATGTAATCAATAATCCATTTTTGATTAATATAGGTAGGGAAGTCACTATCTCCTCCAGTAACTACATCCTTTTGATGCAACAAACACTCACTGCAAGCATATGGGATGGACCTGAACGAAGATGTTTGGGGAGGGTCATGTGAAAGGGCGCAAACCCTTTAACACACTCTGACCTGCCACTGAAAAACACCCAGGGGTTCTTCGTTGCCAAAGATTTTGTACAGGCTCTGTTTTAGAGTAATAAAGGCTCTTACCTGGTGAAAGAGGAATTAGTCCTTCTCTTTATCAAAATGGGCTGTGAACTTTTTGGGAGAGATACCATCTCATTATGTAGCTGTACAATGTCAACCAGTGATGCCCTAACACCAGTTGTTCCAAAGCTACCCCAAAATAATAGATTTTTTGTGTACCACAACCTTTCCTGCCGAGTAAAGTAAATACAGATTTAGAAGTCAGTTGGCAAAGGAATGGACATCTCTAGTGGATTAGATTGTGCATGTGACGCCCACTGGAAGCAGGGACTAGGCTGATATCTGCCAGCAAGTACATCCCAAATCTGACTGTGTTAGTGGGATATCCATTTCTAAATATAGTTCTGGAGTCCACTGTCAACAAAGAAACTATGTTATCAAAGGCAGAACTAAAAAAAGTGAATGACTATATTTAAAATTTATATATATATACATATATATTTGAAAGAAAAAAAAGCTAACTTCCAAAGCAATAGTGCAAAGCTAATGCATCTTTAACTGCAATAAACTACAGCATAACAATATAAACAGGTGTTATGTTTGATGTTTCTGTTATTAGTTGCCCAGAGAAGAAAAAAATCTGCATTTGAGCTCACCTAGCCTTATAAATGAGGACTATTTAAAGTGACCTTAAGTGGCAAAAGCATTGGAAGGAAACTCAGTGATGCATATTCAACTCTCCTATTTAAACAGATACAGGTACGCAGGATGAAACTCAGATGCTACATGAGTGGTTTGAGCTGGTCCTGGAGAAGAATAAATTAATGCGTTATGAGTCTGAGCTTTTGATTGTGTAAGTAAGAATGAGCATTAGTACTAAAGAAGCAAAGGGGAGACAGGAACTTGTACTCACATGACATCTACCCACCCTTCTGTGTGATAGGGTTTGAAACTGTCATAGAATAAATGTATCCGCAGTAGTTGCAGTCTGTTTTGTTCACAGATTTTCAGCTGAGCCCTCCTCGTTGTTCCCTCACACAGTGGTTCAATTATTTCAATCCTATAGGATACTCTAAACCACTACAGCATATGGGTGTTCTGCCTTTATGTAGTTGGGGTCTAATTATGTACGTCTAATGAACACTTGGGCACTTTGTCCTGTGGAAAAAAATAGTCTGATAAACTTATCTCAGTTTTCATTGAACATAGGAGAAAAGATCAAGGAATTCACTACAGAGATGAAAAAGTATATACACCAAGACAGTAAAGAGCTGTCTCGAGTACCACTGTTTGTGGTTGATGGAAACAATATTGGTTGCAGTTGCCTCACTTTGCTTTGTCTGAAACAGGCTCAGCAGATAGCCGTAGATGACTCCCAGATATTTTCTCTACTATCTCTGGTCAATGTGGGAAGGTGATTAGAGCTGCAGCAGTCGTTACTCATTTCTGGCAGGGCTCTTAGTTTATGGGAGGGTTCAGACCTGTCCAGAATCTTGTTGCGATTGCCACCAACAAGGCAGTTAGTCAAAGCCCCAAGTGTTGTGATGTAAGAGTGAGCTTAATCCAATACATAATGCAAAAGGTGGTATTGGTGCTTCTGGCATTGCTGTGCAGAGACTAGGTTTTTAGCTTTGACTGCCCATTAGGAGAAACTTACCGGATAAACAATACACAAAGTCTTGGTTGAAATAATACTAATATATGTATGTCTTTACTAAATATATATATATATTCTTTAATGTACTTTTTATTGTATCCAGAGCCCAAGAACTAGAACTGGAAGACCACCAAAGCAGGTTGGAACAAAAGCTGAGAGAGAAGATGGCTGTTGATGGTAAGTCAAAGCAGGGAGCATGTTCCAGCCTACAGCCATAGACTGCATCCATGTGAGTCCCTCCTTGATCTGAGGAGCAGAGTGGCTGATGTTCTTCCTCCTGTGCTCTTCTGTGAGTGCAGCTCAACCAGCAACATCCAACCTGTAAGATCTTCTCACCTGACTTAGAATGAAGATGGCTGAGCTAACCTGCCCAATTTTACACTGGATTGGATACAAAGAACACCTAATGCCCCTGATTGTGCTGTGTCTGCAGTAGCATCCAGCTAACATGATGATGGGCAGCTACAGAAAGTAATTTCTTCAACCACCTAAATGCAAGAGAGGTTAACTGTGATGCTACCAGTTACTGCAGTACTTTGGAACTGCTTTTGTGTCCTTTGGATTACAGTTTGGGTTTGTCCTTTCATTCGCTATTAGAAAATGGAGTGTGGAGAGTAGGAATGCAGGTAGAAGGGGGGGGATGCATAGCACTAAATATGCCAAAATATCCTGTTATGTTCTAAGCACCTGGATTGTAAGCTACTGCTATATTCATTTTTTTTTTTTTCTGAAAAAAAAAAAAAACACTAAATTTTCTTACAGATTCTGCATTTTGCAATTGAGCTTTTAAAACTTTATAAATTCAATTTAAAATCCAACATAAATGTTGTTACCTTACAGTTTATTTCCTGATATAGTAAGGTGCTTTCTGCCGTATAACATTTTAATTATGGTGTAATGTTTAGGTAACATTTATAAATGTTTTTGTAAACATGTAGTGTTCTTACTTTAATTCCACAGCCTAAGCTTTGCTAAAAGTTCTACTATAGAATTTAGGAGCCTTAATGGGCAACCTTAAATGGTCCAAATGCAGGATAAATTTTCCCTGAGCCCAAACACGGAAAATATTAACTGCCATTGTCATCATTTCTTGATGACTAATATTAACTCATGCTGCACACCAACAGTTAAAATGCAAAGCATAACAACATAGTGATCTAGATTCTAACCTCTTGTTTTGTGATCTTTTAGACAGCCTTAAAGATGAGATGGATCTAAATGAGGAGGATGAAATTTTTACTGAGATGATGAAAGTGGTTGAAGAAAGGGACAAACTTGTGTCTGCCTTAGAGGAGCAGAGAGTGAAAGAAAAAGCAGAAGATCGGCACTTTGAAAGTATTATTTTATCCAGAGGCTGTCAGCTGAGTGGGATTTAAACAGCCATATGTAAATAAGCATGATTTCAGCAATATTCATAATCACAGAGGTACTATCTTGTGAACTATGAGGGAATTCAAATTTGAAGTCAACTTATTTGGGAAAGGTCATTTTGTTATCAAAAGCTCTTAAGCAGTTTCTTTGCTTACATTAGAGTGAGTCACTTCACTCTTTGCTTCAAGGGTCGCAATAATAAAGAATGGGACTGGATTTACCTGTGTGAAGGCCATCATGGTCTGTAAAAGGGAAATCAGAGCTCTGATGTTTTCTTGGAATTTTATTTTAATGCTGAGAATAGAGTTCCTGAGAAACATGATGACATCATCTAGTATTTTTGAGATGGCATTACTTTCCATCTGTTTTTCTGACTCTGTATGTGATTTGGGAATATTTTGGCACAGCCAAACAATGATGAACTATTTAAATGCCAAAAAGCAAGCTTCTTGTATAAAATTATGTTTAATAATAAATAATTAGTTTTTATTTCTGGTGGAGGAAAGGTCTTTTGACTAATAACTACATATAAGCACTCATTAAAACTATTGTAAATGCAGTGTTAGAAATTAATTTTCCAGGTATTTCTAAGTTTTAGAATACTGTGTATTTTTTAATAAGATGTTGAAACAATATTAAATCCCTGCATTTTGTAAAATGGTAAGGGATCATCAAATGGGTGACTTATCCTTAAAACTGTTACAGGCTCAAAATAGCTTTTGTATGGCACAGATAAAGATCTTTTCCAAAATATGCTGAATGATAATTTTAAAATCCAGACCTGATTAGCATCTATAGGGTAGACTTTACAGTTGTTTCAAAAAATACATCACAAATAGTATCATAGGGTGCCATGAGTAGTATAGCAGTTACAAATCTCCCTTAGAAAAATTCATCAAAATATTTGCAAAAAATATTGTTTTGTAGTGGGAACATTTAATAGAAAATGTTGTGAGTATATTTAAATTACATTTATATTGCTGCTCAAAAGTATATGTGGAGATTTTTTGCTTAAAAGAGGTATCTGCTATCTTTTTTTGTACATGCATATATAGACATTGGCATGGAAGATGTGCAGAAATTCTCATTAGTATTCAGCATACTTTTAAGTAATTTCTTAAATCTGAGATAATTGTGCCATTTAAGATTGGTAACATTCCCAAATGTATGTATGATGCACTATATTTTCAAACTGGAAAAAAAAAAGGGAGAAACTGAAAGCCTCTTTATTCTTATCATTTTACCTCATGCTTTGACTAAGATTTGATGTTCTCATTATTTCACACACGATGCTTATTTGCAAGAGTTTTCTGTCTTGCAGCCAAAGCTACAAGCATTCTTGTTACAAAAAAAAAAAAAAAAAAAAAAAAAAAAAAAAAAAAAAACTCTTGGTAGCTACTTGTAGGGTGACACACACACTGAATCTTGTCACAATAACTTATGAATTATTTTTTTTTCTGTATTGTAAGAAATTCAAAACATCCTTTTTAAAATTAAAAGAAAGATTTTACTATTGACCACAGATTTACAATATACCTCTGTTGGTGCAAGGAACATACTACTGTTCTGCAGTATTTATGTATTTATACTTATTTATTAGCCAGTTTAAAGAGGATAAGTGTCTCATTATATTTTCTAGTTTGGATGTTGTCTGCAATTTCCATAAATAAAAGTGTATTTCTAACAGTTATTTATAGGTAAAGGTCTGCATAGTAGACTACATAGCTTTATCAATTTGGTAATTATTAGTATAAAATATGAATTAAGAATTAAACAAAAATATCTTAGTAGGATACCCTTACACTATAACATAAAGGACCTTAATATAATTTTTCTTTCATCTTGGAAAGAAATAGCAAAATCCCTGAATATATTTCAAAATTACTATCATTTTTTTCTCTTTCATTCTGTCATTCATATGCTGGACATACTTTGATCTTGAGGTTACATTTTTTTGTTGAGATGGATTGCAGTCAGTGATTTTTAAACCAACTCTATTACTTAAGATTGACGCAAAGTAGAAGCAAGCAGGACAGCAATAAGTATTAAATTTTCTCTGTTGAAATCTGTTGGCATTTCCAGTTTTGTGGAGAAAATTTCTGGATTTTATCACTGCTCCCAGAAGCCTCATGTAGTCTAGTAGATTAATACTGTCTAGATCATCCATCGTTGTTCTCTGTAGAAAACTGAGAGTCATAGTACTTCCAACATAATTTTTTAAAGTTTTAAAGCAAATATTTTTCTTAGTGTTTTGCACAGAATGGTAATTCAGCACAGAAGCCCTCAGTTACGTCAATCAAGGATTGTTTTTTTCACCTCACTGTTACTCTCAGAAAAGCCCATTCATCCTCCTGTTACTGCTGTACAGAGTGGGAGGAAGGGCAGCCTCAGAGGAACATGAAGCACCTTGTCCTGAGGGGCAGATCCTCTGCCAAAGTCTGATCCTCTTGTCCAGGTAAGGTGCCACGCTGCAAGTGCCCAGGTTCAGGTCACTCCACGTTGTAGACAGGTCCTGAGACTTCACCTTATAGCAGATCCTTGTTTGGCCATTGAGAGTTGAGAATATTAAAGTCAAAAGGAGCTGAGAGCCATCAGCATTTTATGGACCTCAAAAATATTATTCACTAAAAACATACTTTTCTGCATGCCATAACACACTCCACCCACAACTGCAAGTCTTGTGTATCTGCTCCTGCGTGTAAAAACCTGCCAGGCTACCATTACCCTGACTGATACTGTGTACTTCACAAGATTAGATCCAAAAATGGACTATGCAGGCAATTTAAATAAATAAATAAACTCTTCAGCAATTTAAAGCAGATCTTCATGTATTTGTAAGGATAGAGGAGGAAAAAGAAATAGAAGTTATGTGCACACTTCACAGGTCAATTTAATATGGCTGACTTGTATTACAAATGTATTTAAGAGCATTTGGTTATGAGTGTTCTTGCTGTTCAATCTTTTCTGTAAATTGACTCACTAACGTATAATGGATTTATGGATTTTTTTTTTCAGTCCTTGGCACTGTCATTGTTGGGTATAATGTGATGTGCTGGAACGTATTGGCCATGTCTAAATGGACTAGATGTGAGCAATTTTGTATTTGAAGAAATAAAATTGTATCTCACTTTCTGAAGACCCTGAGTCATTTCCATAGTAATTTCCCTCCCGTGGTAATAATGTGTGCCTAAGAAAAATCTGTGGGTAAGAAGAAGTATCAGTTTCTTAATTCATATACTGTCTTGCAGTTCACAGATGCTTTTTATAGTTTAGAAATAATGACACCCTGAAGCCAGACAGTATTCAACTCTAACACATGAGGTGTGAAATCCATAAGATCAATGACTTCCTTACATTCTTACACAGGAATTGACAACCTAATTTCTTAAGATATGACATACAAACAATAACAGCCTATGAAGACTTGAAGGAGAAGTGTCCCTGACTGGATCACTGAGAATTGGTGATCAAAATCTTAACTTAAATCTTAACTTTACTTATGTTAGGTCTTCTTATTCTGTTGCTTTCAGCCAGCAGGAGAGCCTTACAGAGCAAGACAGTGTGTTGCTCAAGATGAGAGAAGCAGATAGGCATGATTTCAGCTTATATTGGCATCTGCACTCTTGTCCTCTGCTCAGTGACTCTGAACTGATTGATAGTTCCCTCCTCATCAGATGACAGATGGATGGCAGCTTCTCTTCAGAGCTCAAGGTAATTTTTGGCACATTTGAACTGAGGTTTTTCTTCTTTTGTCACATCCTTTCCCTTCAATCCTGTGTGCCTGAGAGGCAGACAGGTATGGCAGTGACTCCTCTGATGACACCACTTGTAAGTTCTCAGGACTGCACAGGAATTACCTACTTCCTGGGTTATTGGAAATAATACATCAAACCTTTATCTGTGTTTAAAACCTTAGAGACACATTGACTTTTCAGTCAGCCGGTCATCAGCTGGGGGGCCCTGCTGGCCCAGAGCAAGAAGTGGGTAGAAATGCCCTCAGTAAAGGAATTTACTGCTATTCATCTCCCTCTGTCCCCTGTTCAAAAGATTATAGGTCTAAAGAAAGCCAATTGGACAGGAAGTTCAGGGAAAAGATTTTGTAAGCCATTATTTGCCTCAAGATCAACCTGTTCGTTGTCAAGGTAAAGGAATGCCTCACATTTGGGGGCTATTTGGACAGCCTTCTCTAGGCCTACGCAACAAATTCTGAGGACTTGTGCCTTGAAATCTTTGCTTTATAGCTTAAGGATTATGTGATTTCCAATAAAATTTTCACTTTAGTTTAGCAGTCTTTTTCCAGAGAGAAATACTGTTTTATTTTTTGCTTAAGCACATACCAGGATGTGGTTTAGTAGATTGGAGATTCTGTATATCTGTACTGGGTCTGGCTGGGATGTTAACTTTCCCTGCAGCAGCCCATACAGTGCTGCGCTCTGCACCTGTAAGCTAGGACAGCAGTGGTATCACACCAGTGTTGTGTCTGCTGCTGAGCAGTGCTGGCACAGCATCAGGACTCTCTCTAACCCTCCTAGGGGGTGGGCAAAAAAGTGAGAAAGAAACATCACCAGGGCAGCTGACCTAAACCAACCAAAGGGATATTCCATACCATATGATGTCACACTCAGCAATAAAAGGTGGAAAAAGGAAGAAGAGGGGAGGGGTGGGCTCTCGTTGCGAAAACATCTGTCCTCCTCCCGAACACCGGCTACGTGTGTTGAGGCCCTGCTTCAAGGACGTGGTCAAGCATTGCTCATTTGTGGGAAGTAGAGAGTAATTTATTTCCTTTGCACTTCCACATAGCCTTTACTTGTTTTGTTATTCCCTTTCCCCCTCCCTTTTCCCCTTTCCCTTTTTTCCCTTTAGTTGAATTGTTTAATTAATAATAATATTTCCTTAATATTTTTTTCTCTTTAATTAAATTATCCTTATCTCAACCTGTGAGTTGTTCTTTCCTTTACTTCTTCCCCTCCTCATCTGAGGAGGGGGAATGAGAGAGCAGTTGTGGTGTTCAGCTGCCTAGCACAGTAAAACCACCACAATATCTTCTAAAGTTTTGTTACTCTTAAGAAGGCCCAAGGCTTTCTCTGCTGAGTATTGCATGGATCATACAGTTATTTACATAGTCCAGCACAATTGATTTATCATGTTAGCTAGGGAGTGCTACCCCCTCAGTCTTCACAGCAGCTGCATCTTATGAACCTACATCTTTGCAAATACCTTGTGATGTGTAGGATATTGACTGGATTTCTTTTTGCCCCCAGAATTTATGAACTTTTTTTTTAAAATATATATATATATATATATATATATATATATATATATATATTTTTTTTTTTTTTCCAGGTAGTTTCTTCTTCTGGTTCCAATCAACTACTGAAAGAGATGTGGTGGCCCTGCATGCCAGCAATGTTTTTGCTGGAATACTTGTGTAACAGATGTACAAAATTACAGGCACAAGTGTGTGGTACAAGTGATGCTCAGAAAAAATCATGAAAAAATGATACTGATTTTTTCTAAAACTGTCTCAACAAGGTCAGATGTAAGTGCATATAAACTTGGACTTGTATTTATAAGTAACTGATTGACAGAACCACATGTTGCCAGAAGCATTAAATGCCAGGTTGATATTCTTATCTCACTGAGAAGTTTCAAAACTACTTTATTTCCTTTGAAACTTCACAAATAACTAATCTCCATGGTTGTATATAGTACATTATCTTTTGTTATGCTTCTAAGCAGCCTCTTTTAAAATGCTGTTAACTATTACTCAGGGCAGAGGGGGAATGTGGGCATGTTCAGTAGTTACCTGTGTAGAATTGGCAGGTCAGTAGATAGCCGGGTTTTACTCTGTAAAAAAATAAAAAGGGTAGACTTTGGTCTAGTTCTGTTCTCCCTGAAGTCAGTGAAGAGTTTGGCTGTAAGCAGTTACAGGAAGAGCATTAGATCACTAGAGCATTTTTGAAAATACCACTTCCACTGTTGAAATGACCAAAAATGACCAAGCAGTTAACAGGCTAGTGCAGACGTACACTTAGGAGACAAATGTTGAACTCCAAGACAAACAAACAGCTGACTGCATGTCCTTTACCAGCTTGGCTTAAGCCTGTACATTCATTATTAAAATAAATAAATAAATAAATAAATAAATAAATAAATAAATAAAAAGATGATGAGTACTTTCAAAAACCACATACAACATCAGTGCTGACCTCTCTCCTGTGAGACAGCCATCTCAGATGATGAGCGTATAGTATCCTTTCAGCTGACACAGTGCTTTTTCTTGCCCTAGCCACCTACACCTAGACCATGGTGGGTATATTTATTATGTATCCTGTCTCTTCCACCTCAGTCAGAAACAAGATTCTGTTCCTGATCATTCTGAGTCCTGTAGTGAAAGAAATAAAAAACAGGTGTGCATAGACAGATATGCAGGTGAATAAAAATGCATGTGAAGTATAGTGATTAAGCCTTCTTTTATTGTCTGGAAATAGCATGTATGTGATCAGAATACAATTAATTTGAGCTACTGGCTGGCTCATCTGTAAGAACGAGGTGCTGACAGGGAGCACGGTGAGAGCCCTTGTGGTCTGCTCCAGATTCCTATATGCCAGATGCAGCAGGGCCAGTCTGAATGGTAGTCTGCTGCTGTTGTGTTCTGTGCATGGGATCACAGAGCATGATTATGAAAGTATCCAACTGTCAAATGTGAAGCAGAACAAAAACCTAGCCAAACGAAAATCCCCACTAAATTCATATTACCGCAGCTTTTATTTGTGGTTAAAATACTATTTAAAGATGAGTTAGATATTTAAAATCAACATTCCCATGTCTGCCATAAGTTAGACTTTGTGCATATCTATAAGAACTTTTGTGCTGAATGCAATATTAATTGAAGATTATATATCCACATATATTCCCAGATCAAAAGAAAAAGTACCCTATGTAGTTCTAAATTTAAGATACGGAAAAAAAATATTGTAACTGTTCTCAAAGAGAATCATCGTAAGTGGAAAAACCTTGCAATATTATATCTAAGAGAACTGCAAATAAACTCAGAAAGGAACCCATTAAAAAAAAAAAAAAAAGTAAAGTTAGGTTTGTCTCTCTTTCTGATCCCTTAGCATTATTACTCAAGACATGCAGTGTTCATGTTTTCATGTTTCCAGATCTGATAGAGTTGATTTTAAACATTAAATTTCATTTGAAATGTACTTTCTCCTTGTGATGCCAAGCATTTACCCATAGCTCATGTGCTATTAAATAAGTAGTATTGCATTTGACATCTAATTTACATAAGCCGAGAGTAATGAAATAGGAAAAAGTAAAAGAAAAATGTTAGGTCTTTTTATTTATTTTGTGTGAGACCTAGCAAGCGCATGGTGAATTCTGACTTTCCTGTGCTGTGCAGCCCAGCACCCATTCCTATTCATGTGTGTCTGGCTTGTTCTTTCTGTCTTTAACACAAAATTTAGTGGTACAAAAGCAAGCACACTCATGCTTTCCAAAATGCTCTCTCTCCTGCTGTGCCCAAAAAAAACTATATTGCCATTTGTGTGTATTCATTTGGGTCCAAATGGAGATTTAGTTTTATTTATTTATTTATTTATTTGTAAATGCGACAGATTCACATGCATCTAACAAATTACTTGACATGTTGATTTCTCTTTCTTTTAACATATTCTTAAAAATCTTTGTATTATATTATTTTATTTTCTTTAAAAATGTTCAAAACTGTTCATATCCTAATCCATACAGTATGTGAGTAGCACGTCTGTAAAAAGAGACGTGCTACGTGCTAAGAGATGTGTGAAATTTGGTGAGTGTCCAGGAGACAACAGTCCAGAGATGCAGTCGTTGCTTTGAGCCAGTGCAAATGCAAGGAAACATGAGAGTGGTAGCGACTTGGGTTCATTCCTGCTTTTAACTGGTGTCTGTACAGATGAATAAAGTTTTACCCCAAGGCATATACTAACTGCATACAACAAATACTCATTGATGTCTACCCCTTATCAGCTAACCAATGTTAACAGCTTGTAAAAACACAACAATTATTAGCTAATTTAGAAATATCCTCACGGTAATTTCATTTCACTTATTATGCCTAATGGATAGCTAGATATTTGCATGAAGTGTGTGTGGCTTTTTGCCTGAATTGTTAATCGAGTGATTAAGTGGTAAGTGAAAGTAGTGCATCCAGATGACATTAATGCTGTTCCAGTCCTGGACACCTCATGAATTAGCTACCAGCAAATTAGCCGTTTTAAAGATACCTCTCAAGCTACCCATCTGCAAATAAAAGGATTGGTATAGGCAATCTATTGTGCTAGGTCATTTTTATTTCCCACTGCTTTATTTAATGGTCTCACTACAACTGGTTGTTGTTGTTTTTCTGTGTAGAAATGGACATCATCACGTCTTCTTCCTCTGATGACAGATGTAGTGGTAAACTACAGGCTGCTTTGCAGCATGTGTTGAAGACTGAACTGCATGTATTAGCTTGAAGTTGCACAAAACCATTTGGTGGCACTTGATTCCTTCATGAGTTCTTCTCCATCAGTGTTGATCACACAGTGTGTAAACATCTGCACTTGTGTTTAACTTTTGGCATCCATGCTAACCCGTGGTTTCCCGTGTGAGGTCACATACATGGGTGCGTTTGACATAGCAGCCTAAGCTGGTGACCAACTCGTCTGTGAGGTGGTGTGAGGACAGTTTGGACTGTGGGGAGAGGCTCTGTCCCACACCTCAGTGTACCCCTGGCCATCCCCAAAAGGCTGGTAAAATGAGGTCGCTGAACCCCTTCGAGTGGGACCGCTAAGGGCAAGAGGGCCCGAGGGGCATCGCTGGGCGTGAGCAGCCATTGGGCGCCAGGGGTCTTTAGGTGCGAGCGTCTGTTGGGGTCTGAGGAGTCGTTGGGCGCCAGCGGCCGTTGCGCTGAGGCGGGTGTCGGCGGGCGCTCTGTGAGGGGAGCGGACCCTCCCCGGCGGGCGCCGAGCGAGCGAGCGGGAGGGCGGGCGGGAGGCAGGGCAGGAGCGGGAGAGCGGAGCAGGAGCTGCCTCAAATGCTTGAAATAATTCCGCTTCCGTTCAGAGCCTGGAGCAGCCTCCCACGGCATCGGGGCCTCGGACCCGTCTCCTTCATCCCCGAGCGCCGGCCGGGCCGTCATGGCAACTTCCCCCCAGAAGTCCCCTTCTTCCCCTAAGTCCCCCACCCCGAAATCGCCCCCGTCCCGAAAGAAAGATGACTCCTTCCTGGGCAAGCTCGGCGGCACGCTGGCGAGGAGGAAAAAAGCTAAAGAAGGTAAAAATCACGGACGTGCACGTTTCCTGGGAGTTACCTTAAAATGGGGGGGGAGGAGACGGGGGGGAGAGGAAAGGGCTCCGGGGAGCAGGAGGAAGGGGCTGACTGGGGAAGGACGCGGGGGGAGGGGGGGGGCAGGCGGGCGGCGAAGGGAGGAGCGCGCCTCGGCCCCCGGCTCCGCTGCGACCGGGCGGAGGCCCCGGGGCCGCGTCTCGGTGCCAGCGCGTCACGGAGGGGAGCCGCGGGAGCGCGGGCGGGCGCCGGCCGGGAGACACCTCCCTCCCTCCCGCTGCGGGCCGGGCGGGCTTGGGGGGCTGCGGGGCTCGGTCCCAGCGAGCGCCGGCAGTGCCGAGCTCGTAGCGTGGGACAGGGGCAGGGCGGAGCGTTTCTCCGCCGTGGGTGAAGCGCGGCGGCGGGGCGAGGGCCGTGGCGGCCTCTGCAGGGCCTGCGGGCCTGTGGCTTGACCTGCGGACCTGGGGCTTGACCTGATTGTGGACGCTGCACGCCTCGGAGCCCGCCAGGACTACGTGCTTTATAAGTTGTGCAAAAAACACCCAAAGCTTGATGTGTGTACCATCAGTGACTTGCAAGGCGTTAGTTTATGTTGGCGTATAGCATATTCCAAACATGCTGCTCTGAAAACAGTGTAACACACACAGCATGTAATAGTACTAATTCCTTTAAAGGTTAAAATTGGATCTGATTATTATTATGCTGTGCTGAAAATCTCTGCCTTACCGTCATGGAGCTCCGAAGAACACTGAGTAACTGGTCTGGTTATTTGTCCATGCATGTGAATTAATATCCACCCCCTTCTGAATCTGCCTGTTTAAAATCCCATGAGACAGAGAATTGGAATTTAGTGTTACTCATCCATAATTTTCACAGCTGATGTTAATTTAAATAAGATACCAAAGTAGTAGTCACTTATAAACAGTTATTCAAGTTTCCAAGTTCCTCGCTTGCAAGTGAGAAGGGCGTTATACTTAACAGATCCTTGCTTCAGGCACAGTATTTCAGAGCAGCACCTATGGTGCAGACAAGGATGATACATACCTCTTTGGACAGTACAGCCCCTTACTCTGCAACTAACATGTCTTCTCTCTGAGATGCATTTTGCATGACTGTTCACATTATTTGGCTTTTTCTGTTTTTTGTGGATGGACTAAGTTGATAAAATAGTAAACAGTGGCAAACTACATTAGTTGTCCACTTTCTTATGTTACACTTTTAGTGTTGATGAATATTAGTGGCACTGAAATAGAAAAAAATCTGTGATGAGGCCATATTGTAGGTATGTTTAGAGATATTTAATTTAACCTATTTATAGTCAATTGTGTATACGTGGCATTAATATTAAACAAGGCCCTTTTCCTCAGAGACAGCATTAAGTTATATCTTTCCAGGAAGATGTTAGAGACATCACAGTTACTTTTATCAACAGTCTTGTAATCTTACAAAAAAAGATGTATTCTGTGAAACTGTATTTCATCACAGAGGTTCGCTGTCTATATTAAATTTATTGATTAAAACCTGCCCTTGCTATTTTATTATCTCTTTGTGTTAATATTTGCCCTTTTAAAACATTTGAATGACATTGGTGTTGTCCTTTGTGTTTCACAATTTTCTAACATTTATTCAAAGCTAACAGTAGTTTGGAAAATTATTTTTTAACTTTGTGAGGAGTTTATTTGCTGATGGAAGAAAAAGTATTTTATAATTTAATATCTATTTTATTGCCACATATATTTAATTGTCTCATTTCTTCAGTGGAAGCACATATACTAGTGAGATCAATACCATGCTATCTTCCTTTTTTTGTTTGTTTGTTTGTAGATTCAGATGGCTTTGAATCCTCCCTCAGAAGCTTGTCCTCTTCATGCTTCCTAAATTTTCCTCCAATAGAATTAAATACAAATTTGCAAACTGTTCATGAGACCCCTTGTTTCTTGTAGGCTATGACACACGTGGGTTCCATTTTAAGTTGTGCTGCCACAGTTTGTAGCGCTTCAGATGCCTTTGAAGTGAAACTGTGGACTTCATATAGGCGGTCAGATTGCTTATTGATCTAGACTACATTTTTTGGTTTTCCTGCTTTAATTGAACTTGCTAATGACTGGTTTGCCACAGAGGCAGGTCTTGGTCATAGGCATGCATTAAAGCTGTCATTAAGCTGTTAACACACATAATGTATTAAAAAATGTCGTAAACATTTGGAAAAAAATGCAAAAATGTTTTATCATACTTTTATCATTACTTTTAGGGAGTATACTAATACACATTTTAGCACTATCGGTGTTATGTATGTAGTTAATTGTTGTAGATGATATATGATAGGTATATAGTTTTTGCATTTGTGCCATCAACAGGCTTTTTATTCATTGTCAAAACCATATTTTTTATATTTTGCAACAACAGCGAGAGTGCCTGAAATGCTTCACCGAATCAAATCCATTAAGATCTGAAGTGACATGGTGAAGTGACATGGTAATGCAGACTATAGAGAGTAAAGTCTGCATAGTTTCAAATGTAGCAAAAGTAGTTAATAATGCAATATAAAAAGGATTTTCTGTAGTAGTATTTCTTTATATAGCAAGCATTTCCTTATGAACTTCAAAGTTCTTGGCAGTGGTAAGTATTTCACCAATGTCAGAGATGAGCATATTCTAGACAAGTGAAATAAATTCTCTGATAATGCAGTACAAGTTGTTGACCAGAACCTGAGATACCACTACTTGAGATACCACAGCTGATGTAAGCAGATGTTAGTTGTACATTAGGATGTAAATTAAAGTGCATTTTAATTAAACATTATAGAATATTTAATAAAATCTAAAATTTGGAGATTACATTTGCTCAAATCATCTTACCTTGTAAGGTCTTAGCTTGGATTTCATTTACAGTATCTCATCTTCACTGCTGTAATTCAAGAATGAGAACATTGTAGCTTAGTCTTTCCCGTAAGAGTGTGAGCAGGTGCAACTTCAGAATGTATTTAAATTTTAAGTAATGAAAATTACAAATGATTAACTGTGTTTGGAATTTTAATGATTTTTGTCCTATGAAAAATTGCTGAGATACTACTGCAATATTTGATGACCTGTTTACAGCTGAACTGTTGTATGCAAAAATGGTTTGTAGTTTATAGTGAGATTCTGTCCCTTTCATTCCTGAACAACATTCAAAGACTGAGCCACATCATACATACCTCTGAAGGATCCCAGTCCTTACTTAGCAGGAGGTAAGGTGTGTGATGGAGCTCACTGTGTTAGCCAGAACCAACCACAAATTACTTTTTTTTTTTTTTTTTTTGTAAGCTCCTTATAGTAGTTTGTATTTTGTATTAAGCATATCTTTGTACAATTGCAAGGAAAGAACAGAATGACCTAATTTCTTAGATGTGGAGGTGTGTGTTATATTATCTTATGAATTTTACATGACGGGTTCAGTGACGTCGTGTGTGATTGTCCTCCCTGAATTTTCCTGGGTTGGCAATTACAGGCACAGAAATTTCACTCTTTATAATAGCTTACCTTAGTAGAGAATCTTGAGAATTGGCCCCTGACATGCTAATAAATCTGTGATACATTCAGGAATGGAGAGCAAAGTTCAGAATTGCTTAAATTGCATAGGAGCAGATGGGAAACAGACAGCTTGGGCCCATGAATTGAGTAGAGAGCAATTACTGCTTATTGTATGGGCTCAGTCAATTTTCCAATTGATATGACATCAATTTCAGTAATTTTACTGCTCTTCTTCCTAGTTTATTTGGCGTTGATAGGCAGGAGAAGGAATGAATTTTCTTCTAGCTTCCACTTAGGATATTTCTTCTTTTGTATGTTTTGTTTTGATTTCATTTTGGTATGTGAGGTCACAGTAGTCTGTGCTTTTCTGTGTGCCTAAGGGACAAGTATGTTAGTGGTGTAAAAATACTGTAGACTTTGCTATTTCTTGATAGTATTCTTCAATTTCTTAATCTTTGTTTTAAAGAATAATGCAAAATTTGAACAAATTAAACATGCAAATTAAGACTAGGCATTGGGTGTTAGAGCTTTTGAGGTACTTAAAGTAAAAATTTTGTCTTTCTGGAATCCATGACTAAAATGCCTTGTGACCTGCTAACAAAGAGGTCATGCCTTGATCTGGCTGTGGGTGCTTAACTATCAAATAAATCTATTTCCTAGCACACAAGAAGTATTTTGCAGAATTTTAATAGAGATATTTGAATTATTTTCTTTGAACCTGTTTCAGTGACTTCTTTTCGAGTAGTACTGATACTTTTATATCAGTAGACTTCTTTTGCTCAGCTATTTGTTTCTTGTGTGAGAGATTCTAAGTGCTTTGAGAGAGAGTTTAAGTGCTTTGTAGGTGTTTCTTTGCTGCTGCTCTCATTTGATTCTTTATTTAAATTGCAGATTGGAAGAACTGATATGTTGTACTGTTGTGCTCAGTAATATCAATATTAATTGATAAATGTAGCACAAATAAAGAAAGTGGGCTACTGTGTGCTAATTTCATCCTGCTGCTTCAGAGAGGCACATAGTATTTTCTCTGAGGAAGAAATGGCACATGGGGAAGGCTTTATCATCACTTATATCAGTACTTTTGAACTTTCCATTTTTACTGCAGCATATCAGTACACCAACCCTAGTCTTTATTGTGCCATCAGAATAGCTGTTGTTTTTGATGTCTGATATAATGTGCTTTTACTTCCAACCTTAGTGCATAGCAACTGAAAGGTGCTTATAATCTTCTCTCCCCTTAGACTGTGCTACATATTTCTGCGTCTCTGGCTGTACTGCCACAGGCCATGGTAGCCAGCTGCGTAGCTGATTCTGGACAAACCTGTTAGTACCTCCCTTGAAATAATTTTTGCCTTGGAGCAAATTTTGTAAAGCAGATGAAATATTTTTATTAAGTGGGAGGAACATAGGGAGCAGAAAGAAAAATAGAGGGAAGACTCACCTGCTTGTTGGTTGTCATTCCATTGCTGTGAGCGTTTCGAAGCACATCCACAGTACTCAGAAAGAAAAGGAAAGAAAGGAAGAAACTACTTGGGAAGAGAGCACTGGATGTTTGTTTCCATCTTTTGAAACCAAATTGTCAGGGGCTATCTGGGAGGCTTCTCCTCTGATGGTTGAAGGGCTTGCTCGGTAGAAAGAAAGATCCTGACCTCTGAAATGCCTCTGTCAGTATAGACAGAAAACCCAACTGTTGCTTATGCTGCCATAGCAGTAGCCCTCCAGAGGGGCCTGTATGTGTGACAGCCCTGACATGCTGGAAGCTGTTTGTTACCAGCCACACTGGGCTCTGCTGGGTTTGTGCAGGTGTGAGAGCAACTGCAGTAGCCTCTGGTATCTTTTGGGTCTGCCTCTTTCTTGCCTTCCTGCCACTTTACTCCTCCTCTTTCCACAAGCACTGCTCTCTACAAGAAACAGAAACTAATCGGCATAGTCAAGCATTTGTTACTGTTCATACGTGGTTAAATTGAGGGCCAGGTCTTATTATTTCAGGCACTGTACTTCCACAAACAGTGGGAAGAGCCCCTATGCACGATAATTTACAACCTAGAGTTCTTTATCTGTATATTTTGCATATTTTTCTAGCTTTTTTCCTCTTATAATCTGCATCTCAACAGTTCTGGCATTTCAGTTGTGCAAGGACTCGTCATGATTTCACTGGGAATTTAGTTTTATCTAGTGCATTTTCTTTGGTTTTGGTTTCAAGAGACTCGGATTATTATTTATTTATTTTTTAATAGGCTTTGTAAGGTTCAGAGAAAGATGTGGAAATATTACCTCTGAGATTCAGAAATGCATTCGTAAGTGACAGATAATCCCCAAGTTGTGCTAAAAAATGTCATTGCTTTAACCAAGTATTCATGTAGGGCCCAATCCAATTACGCTTGATCCGTGTGCATCACCTACAGCTATCAAAGTATGAATTTGTGTCCCTCAGATACCTGCATTTTTTGCCAGAGAGGTTATTGAGTCTATGTCCAGAAGCATTGCTATCCTGGCAGGACTGAGCTTATCTGTAGGCAAGTATTCCCTAGCAAGTGCAAACATCAGTGAAGGGGTTAGATTGCAAAAGTCTGCAAAACATTGGCTATGTAAAATGCACTGACAGCGTTGAGACTGATGAAGCACCTCCAACCGGCGGTGTCCAGCTGGAGCTGTGCGTGCAGCAGGTGACATGCATGTGTGTGCGTGAAGAGGATGCAGAGCCTGGCTCTCCTGCCTGTTGCACCCTCAATCATTAAGTTGTGCCAGCTGCTTTTTGAAAATAACTAAAGTGACATAGGATTTTTGCTTATGCCATGTGTTGTTGCCTCTCTCCACGCTACCCCAGCCCGAGAGACAACATCGATTGGCTGCCAAGACGTCTGCTTCCCGAGCAGGGACACCAGAGACGGACACTACGTGTCTAGCTCACGTGCCAATTTATTGCTGTGCAACATAGCCTCTTATACCCCTACATGCAACTGCCCCGGATACTTGTGACCCCTTACTCCACCCACTATCCCTCCTAACTTTTCCCCACTCTTGAACTCACTGTGTCAGGTTGGTTTGGATGCCAGATGCCAGAAATGTATATTTTTGGGGGGTAGGGAGGGACAGATGTGGTGTTAGGTGGATTCTAAACAAAAGAAAAAAATGTCTGCACTGGCCTATGTGCAAATCATGGTAGACATTTCAAATTCAGAAATCGTTAAAACCTATCATGAAATCCCTGAATATCAGGAAGGTATACCAAGGGAAAGGTCTGTTGGTTTGCCTTTTCCTTTAGAATCTCTTTCTGGCAAGTGCCAGGGACCAGGACCCTGGGCTTTGATCTGCTGTGCTGATCCAGTATGGCCACTAATTGAGTTGTTCTCGGAATACCTGCATGTGGGCATCCAGCTACTGTACTCTCTATTTGCATTTGACTTAGATTATGTGGGTGAATTAGCTGCTACAGAAATATGCCTTGCATTTCCTTTATGTTCTTTGTTTCAGCAGTTTCTTAATTCTCTGCAATTCTGTAGGTTTCATACAGGATAAAACCAAATCTGCACTTAACAGGTTAGAGGATGGGGGTTGTTGAGAGGAGCAGAGCAGGGACTGGCTGAGGAAAGCAGCTGCTCTCTGCTGCGAGCACCAGGCTGATGCAGGGCTGAGAAGAGGGACGGGGCTGCAGGGCAGGGGGACGGAGCGGATCTGCCCCTGTGGCTGTGCCTCTCCATTCCCCTCCTCTCTTTGGCACGCCCTTCACCTTGCACTGCCATGGTCGCAGCAGTGGTGGCTGCTGAGCTCTTCAGGGTGCTGTGAGCTGGTATAGCTGGGGGTGCTTGGTGTGTTGGCAATGCTTATTGCTGCTGCAGCTGCTTCCCATCTGTGGGGAAGGGGCGGTGGGCCATGAGCTGCCAGTTGGACCATGCTGGCGTAGAGGCTGGCATAGAGGCTTCAGCCTCACTGAATAGTTGAGGTTGGAAGGGACATCTGGAGATCGTCTAAAGATTCAGGTATTGGATGGTTCATGATCTAAACTGAGCAAAGTGGGACTGGTCTGCTTCACCAAGCTGGTGCCTCTGACTGGCCAGGTGTGGTGAAGGCATGGTGACAGCATCCTCTGTCGGTTCTTTTCAGTCTCTGCTGTAGACTAGATGCATGCCAATTATCTAGATGAAAGGTAAAAAAGATTAAAGTGGTGAAGTAAAATCAACATTAAACAACTTTGTGAAGAGCTTCCAGTGCTCCCAATTTACAGAGTGGAATCATGAAAAGAAGAGAGCTGGCTAAAGACCAGCTCAGCCTGATGTGCCTTTATCTCAATGTTAGTTTTTTTTTGTTTCCATCTCCAGATTTGAAATGTGCTATCCCAGATACCAGACATACACGCACAAAAAACATGTATTTAGTCTTCAATAAGAATATGGCTATAACCCAGCAAAGCTGGAGAAGACAGTAAAGGTGAAATTGTCATTTTCATCCTCAGTGAAGTGAGCGTGCTGTTAAGAAAATCTGTAGTTTTAAAATGGCAGCATTTTCCTTAGCATTCAGGGAATCTGTCCTGACGGTAAGAGATGAGACCAAGACTGACCAAGAAAAAAGTCCTTACTGGCTTTGATCACTGCTTTGTGGGGTTCTACATCTTGAAACCCTCCAGCCTAAAGCCAGCTTCCTGTAAGTGCAGGTCTGTACTTCTGTGAGTGTCCCTTTGACAGAATCTCTGGGATATGTGTTTTTCTCTTTTTTTCTTTTTTATTTTTCATGCCTTATGCAATGATTAAACTATGTCCTCTATGGAGGCTGAATAGTTTATGATGGGGCTTTCTGCTTTTCTCACTGAGATTAAGGAGTTGATTCTTTTGTTACTTCACTGCAACTGAGATAAGTGCTCCCTATTAACTTAAAAAGTTTTGCAGTCTTCTTCAGGAAAATGCTGCTGTTGTTGAACATGGAAGTCAGAGGATGTAGGGGCACAGTTCCTTAAAAAGTGAAGCTTTACAAAAGCAGTGTTTGAGGTGTAGCTAAAGCGCTGTTGCTTTCCCTTGTGCTGGAAGCAGTGTGATGCCATTTTGCATGAGATGATGAGCTGGAAGGCAGGCTATTTTGCAGTGCTTTCCAGCTTCACACACAGTTCTAAATGCAGGATGGCGTGGGGCTGAGGCTTAGCGTGCTCTCTATGTATTCCTTGTGCCTTCTCCAGCTCGTATAAGCTCCTGTGCTTCTTTGAGTATGTCGCTGCATAAGGGAGTGGAAGGCTTCTAACCTGCTGCTCTTCACTATGCAGCTCTATGAAAGGGCTCTTGGAGCCCTTCTCTTTATAGGTATTCTCATACATTTTATGTTTGCTGTGCTAATTCTTCTTAATAGATAACATTGCTTGGATTTAATATCCTTAGCCCTCTTGGGATTGTGTGTGTGTGTGTTGAGTGAGCCACTGAGTTAATTCACATTGGTGACCAGACTGAAATACAAACAAAAGATGGCTTGGACCAACAGCAAAATCAAATCAGCAGCCTTATGCGAATCGTTAGCCTACCATGCAACTACCCCTTGACAACCTGTGCTCAGGCCAGAGAAGATCAAGGATCAGGAAAAAAAAAAAAAAAAAAAAAAAAAAAAAAAAAAAAAAACAGGGATGTGACTGGTCAAGAGTGAGTTGTATTGGCAGAGCTGTATTAGGAAGATTAGCCACCATCTGTTCACACTAATCCTGCACCTGGCTCTAGGCTGTGCCACTGTTCAACCAAGTGATGATCTTACTCAAAATATTAAAGATTTGCAGGGTTAAATAAGAAGGTTCTATAGTCTCCCAAATGTTCTGCGTTCCTTCTAGTTTTGTAGTAGTCCATGTGAAATAATTTCATGTGGTGCCGTAAAACATTCTTATCATGTATGTGGAATTAATATAAAATTCAGGAGAACATGGTGGTTATAAGCTAGCAATACTGCTTTTCTTTTAGTCTTTTCATTTCTCTTTACGACTTCTTATTGCTGTTTGTATTAATCAACATTATTGACAAATATCTTGCTGATACTATTTTTCTAGATTATTTTTGCAATGGAAAATTCCTAGAATATTTCTGCAAGTCATTCTTGGTAGTTGTAGCCATGGTTAAGTCCTTTTGGCTTCTCTGATTTCTACTTAGCTTAGAGCTGGTTCTGTCTTCTTCCCTTTGTGTGGCCTGGCAGAGCGGTCTGTGGCACTGACCCAGGGGTGAGTGAGATTAACCTTCCCTTGTAGTGAAACCTGTGAAGTTCCAGGGAATTGAGAGGGGGTGCAGAAACTGTGAGTGACCGGTGCTTCCCCTCAAAGGCTCTGAGCAGAGACTGAACGGAGTGCAGAGTGAAGAGTAGCTGCCTATCTTCTGACCAGTAAGGATTTCCCAGACATGAAAAGACAATCTGGTGCTGCAAAAGCTTTGAAAGCATCCCAAATCCTAAATGTAGTCTAAATATTATAGTTTTTTGAGTGTTTCTTTAGTACAGGGTGCTTTTGCTTGTTAATAGAATGCATACTCACAATCCGAAAAATTCATCCCCACAGCTCTGGTATTTGTACTGAAGTAGCATGCAGTACTTGAATCTCTTTTTGCCTGCCAGGGGAGTAAGAGAACTTTTAAGTGCTCTAATTAGAGCTGGCCTCCTGGCTTCCGTGTCTGCACCAGTGCACAAGCAAACACTTTATACAGGTGAAGTTAACTATGCTAAGAATGGGGTGGAGAAAGGGAGCTGTGAAATACTTTAATGTGTGTTTTTCTCCTTTGGAGGTAGCAGCTAATGCTTTCCTCTGTTCAGGTCTAATAAAAGTCTGTGGAGCTCAATGTCACTGGTGATGTTCAATAGATAGACTTCAACACAGACCTCTTTAGATAGCGTGCAGGTAATGACTGCTGGTTTCTTTTATGCCAGGACTTCACGCTCCAGCTTCTCATTTACCCCAGAGGAACAATGTGAGGTGCTTCTCGTTGCCTGGCCATAGGCTTCCCGACCCTAGCTCCTAACAGTCGGATGTCGTTGTGCCAGCGTGGTGCTGCCAGTTGTGTCTGCACTACTTGAGCTCACAACTGATTGTTTCCCTAGAATTGCACATAGGCTAAGACCTCAGTGCTGAACTATCAGAGGGTTATGGTAGACCACATCGGGGCTCAGCAAACAAGCAGGCGTCACACTTGGCCAATAGGTGGACAAGAGTACAGGCAGCCTACAGACCATGTGTGCATCAAATGTGGGTGTTAAGGGCAGAATTACTCAGACAAGAATGTCTAAATTGCTGTGCCCTACTTACCCAACTGTGAGCTGGATTAATGAAAGGCAGAGTTTAGGCAGAGAAGTACTTTGGGTACATTTAGCAGAAGAGAGAGATGTTTTCTTTTGTATCTGTACATGTGGCCCTTTTGAAGCAAGCCAAAATAAGCTTCCTCACCTGGGTAACGGCCTGAATAGGTTGGCAGGGTGTGAATCCATTTTCAATGTGTATAAAGAAAAGCGTAACGGTTTGCCAGCGTATAGCCTTTCATTTATTTTTTCTTAACAAGTTTCTTCTTCAACCATTGAGTTAGGCTAAGGCCTAATATTTTTTTTCTTGTAACCGTAGGTGGTTCTAAAGCAGCAAACTATTAATAGTGAAATATTGGTTTAGAAGAACACTAATGCGTGGGGGATTCTAGAGCAAATGAGGCAATGCTGTCAATGGTTCAGATTGTTCTTAATTACAATAATGGCATTACAGGAGCTGCAGTTGCTGTTGGGCACAAAAGAAGATAATGATAATGTCAGAGTGCTCAGCGTAAATGCAGTATAATGTATTACAGTACTGGATTCAGAAGATGATATGCCTAACTTGTCGTCAGAGTGCATGAAGAAGAAGAATGGTAAAAGAACGGTTTTTGTTGTAACTATGTAGTTCAGGTTTTTGTGTGGCCTTTGCTTTCAGGCTTAGTAATAAATGTCAGGTCTCAGGCACTTAAATGATGTGTATTAATTTTACAAGAAGGTGTGATCATGTCCGTTCTCCCCACTCGGAATAGGAAAATTGATCCTCACTTTAAGAAGGGAAGGAAATTTGTATCATCTTAGTACTCTCATACCCTCAACATTTTTTATATTGATCCTATTAGAAGTAGAATATAAGAATGTGAATATAGTAGATTTGGCCTCGAGTCAGAATGCAGTCCCAGTAGCCTCTGGAAATAAGGCCAGATCTATTTGATGCATGGGTTCCCTATTTTGTAGATAAAAAAAAAATCAACTGTGAATTTTAGGGATGCTTCAAAGCTGGATTTGAATTTTCTGGCTAGAGGCCAAATCTGAACTGTAGTACTTGTAAGCATTTAAAGGCTGTATGCTGTGCACTCAAATACTCAAATTCATTGCTGTGGAGGATGAGAGTTTATAGTTTTACTGCAAAATAAAATACGCAACAAATCAGTTCAAGGTCTCAGATTCTTGTCCCCGCTTTGTTGTAATTCTGAACTACAGGTAAAAAAACGGATAATAAACTGGAAAATAGTGGTGGTCCCCTTTATACCATGAGTGTTTAAGGTGACTTACTGTCTTGCAGACTTCTTAAAAACTTACTGCAGTGTTGGACTGGAAAAAAAATAGCATCCAGCTGATTTACATCTTTATTATTTTGTTGATGTTTAACTTACTTGAAGCAGTTACCCCCAAATGAAACGATTTATATAGAATCTGAATGAATATTCTTGGAGAGTTGTCTCATGCACAGGATGCCAGCATGTTTTGTAAACATTTGTAAGCATTTTCCTAAGCGGACATCAGGGTGCAGGTGCGCTGCAGGGCACAAGGTGGCTCCAGTTCACGAGGAAAGCTGGCTGAAGCAAGTAACTGCTGCGAATGGTTCACAACAGCCAGCTCCAAGGGGCAGGACCGAGCTCAGCATTTTGCTGTACTGCAGGTCTGCTGTTTTGTATATGATCTGAATCTTAACTGGTCTTTGGAAGAAGACCGTGTCTAGCCCTAGGGTAGGACTACTGAATTTTAATGGCATTTTCCTTCTCATATTTCATTTTTGAACTAGTTATCCCAGTGGATTTTATCAGACATTCTGAGCTAAGTTGCTTTTGTCTGAATAAAAGGTAACGATGATGTAAAGAGCAGAACTACAGAGAAAAGAGAGCTGGTGTGTACAGTTGTGGAACAGAAATGTAAAATAAGCTAGGCAGAGGATAAAGCAGAGATTCAAAGCTTCGTGAGAGAGGTTCTTAGCAAGCAGGTCATTAAAATCTGACGGGTGAGGGAGAGAGCAGAGTAAGTTGATTAGAAATGCCATATTATGACCAAACTTAATCAAAAATATCTTATGTCCCTTGTTGGTCTTGCATGCTGTAACAACAGCATTTTTGTTTTCAGAGTCTCTTAGAAGTGAATTATTTTGCCATTTCTGTTTCCAGCACAATAATAGCTCCTGACAGTCTGTACGTATATAGAATGTTTTTGTCTGAGCCTGGGGAATTTTTGAATGACAACAGGAAGGAGGAAATGCTTGTTTTATCCCTACTTGTCTGCATGGAGAAACTGAGGCAGGGAAAGATTAAATGAGTCGATTTGCTTATCTGATATTCTGCAGGTTAAGAAATGGAAACATCAGTCTTCCTATTTCCCAATTTCAGTGGTTAGTTTTAGTTTTGTTTGTTTCTTTTTATAGTGTTGCTTTTTAAGTCTCAATTGCATGTCTATATGGTTTAGATTTTTATACAAAACTGAAATTTTAAGTGTATCTTTTCTTTTTTAAAACAAGCTCATCTGGTGTTTATTTTTTTGTGTGTGAACTAGACAGGAGATTTCTGGGTTATATATATATTAATTTGCTTTATATATTGCTGCAGTAGGCATTATATTAGATTAATATATATAAAAATGTTGCTTTATAATTAGCTTCTTGCCTCTATTAAAAAGGAGGAGAATTTGGTTAAGAGGTTTAAACTGTTTTACTTAATAACAATTTTTCTTGAAGTAATGTCAGGTGTTAAAACAAATTTGTGAATCTAACTTTGCTGTATTATTTGTTTTAAAAGTTTTAAAGCTTATAGTTTTCCTCTCTAAAACTTGATGTTAAATACACCAACAGAGGTTACCTAGAATTACTTTTACTACCTAGATTTAATATTAAAAATAGTGCAAAACATCATTTTGAATTTCTCTGTATTTTCAATTTTCCAAATTAGTTTTACCTAAAGTTAACTGTGGGCATGAATACAATTAGTAATTCCCCGTACTAGATCTAAGCCCTTGTTCTTCATTCAGTCAGAACGCCCCGTAAGGTCAAAGAAGGCTTTGACTGAATAAGGAATACAGCAACTAGCCCTAGTTTTAGTACATATAGGGCCAGATTGTGGGTCACAGCCAGCTTAAAAGTGTACAGCTCCAGTGATTCCAGGTCTTGTGCATAGGCAGATCCTTCACACTGTTATGACAGTGCTTTATTAACATGTTAAATAGAGGAGGGAAAAAAAAAAAAGAAAAAAAAAAAGAATTTTATGGCTGCTCAGAATCTTGTTAGCATGTATTCGTGTTTTGTGTTTCTGAGTTGAAATTATGCAAATATGGTTTCAAAAACATTTCCCTGTTTTCATGAGAGAGAGTAAAGAAAATAGAAGCGATCAAAAATTTGAATTAAATACTCAGATAGTTTGGCCAATTAATAAATCTGCAGTCACAGAATAGAAGGTCTGTGGGCTGGAGCTGGCTCTTAACTTAATGTTAACTTACATTTAATTAGCCAGACCAGATGGAAGCTGACTAAGCTTCGCATGAAGGCTTGTGGGAAAAAGACATAATCTTCCATTTTGTCAAAGGAACTAATACCACAGATTAAAGGTCAGTGTTCTTTTCAGAATTTGAAGAGTGGATGCACAGTGGCTGATGGCAAGAAACAGCAAGGGCACTAACAAATTAGCTTAACCTCTAGATGACTAGTATACCAGCTCTGCTTCATTTTGATCCCCAGTTCAAACCATTGGCCTCCAGTATCATTACAAAAAGAGTTATCAGAGAGATAAGAATGTCTGTATTTTATTCTTTTGTCAGGAAAGTAGATTCCTGTGTAGACAGCTAGCATGGATAGAGATTAAGCTCTGTAGAAAGTTTTCGTACTCAACCGAGTAAAAATTCATGCTGTTCAGTTGTTAAGCACTTGCGATCAGTTTGACAAACCATTTAATTCCTTGCTTAACAATAAGTGTTCAAGTAGACAAGTCAAGTAGATAAACTATTCATGTGCTTAAAGAAGTGCATATATGGATCAAACAAGAGAGCACAGAGCTTAAGGACTGGTACATATTATATTAAGGCTTGAAAATGTCGTACAAAGAGTAAAGGTGATCCGTGAGATACAATGAACCTGAAGTACAGCTGCAAGAAATGTGATGTTTTCAAAATATGTAAATTAGAGTCTACCTCCACCACCCCCCAAAAGGAAGGAAGGTGTTAGATTATGTTAGTTGTCTGAGTATTTAACAAGTCTTTGGGGATGATTCCCAGTGATTTCAGCAAGATAGTAGAGGTCTTTCTGAACTGAACAATACTAACCTACGTACTAGGAAAATAAGGAAAACTAGCCTTGCTCTGAAATACCCAGTGCCACCTTGCTTGTGCAGAAAGTAATGAAACCCTCTGCAGTAGGTAGTAACTATTTTAATTTTGGTCTGTCATCTTCTTTGCATGCCTTGTTTACAGTGGAAATACTTGTGCAAAGACTAGCTTGAGATAGAAGGCCAGCAAACAAGTACCTGTTTACTGAAACAAGTTTGTCTGTCTGAATCCAGCCACTGTCTTCACATCCAGCACTAGAGAATTAGATGTCTGGTGGACTTTACGAGCTGCAATACAGGCAGCTGTAGAGCTGTTAGGTATCTTCTCAACACCCAAATGCATACTGGATCTAGGTGCCTAAAAAGATACTTATGGTCCCACAGACCCCAGCTAGTCTAATGCCAAGTACTTTTAAACATGTAAAAGCAAGCTTTTCAAAACATCCTGGAGCTTTATTGTATTTTGTAAAACTTTTTTACTGCTAGACCATCTTGCCTGGTTTGTCGCATCTGAACATTCCCATAGCAGCCAAAAATCTATTCGTATGTGATGGCTGTATCACTTCAGTAAAATTTTGTGGATGAGATCAGGATAGTTCTTATGAAGATACTCTATCTTGGAAATATCAGTTAATTATCTGTGCTTGCTGACAGTCCAAGGAGAGAGAGCTAGGGAACTGAATGAACATGAAAACTGCAACCTGTTTATGATTTCCATGTCTAGATCAAGTTACAATATGCTGAGGTGAGGAAATCTGTGCTGCTGTTTGTTGTAGCATCCTTAGAGCATGGCTAAACACAAGACTCCAGCCCCACACTCTGCAACATGTACAAATTCAGTAAAACAATTTTAGGGGGGAAAGCTTTTCCACTATATCAGCTGAAGTAGAGCACCTACAGATTTGGAATCCTACTGAGTACTTTGCAAGCTGCTTTCACATATATACATTAATGATTTACTCTCCTTTCTCATTTTTAAATAATTATATCCTGGGGATAGAAGAAGAAGAATTTTACTAGTCACCATTTACTAGACCACATTCATCTGTGATTACCAAATGGTGGCATTGGAGATAGCACAGTTATCTTCCATTTTGAATTACTGACATATTTCAGATACCACTTGGTGACAAAATTCTTGGAGGGAATGGTAGACTTAAAAAACACTGAAGTTGCATACGACATAGGTAACATTTACTTATTATGTGGCTCACTTCAGCCATTGTAAACCCAGAGAAGTGCAAGAGTACACACTGCACTTTTTGAAGAAGTGAAAGTAAGTGAGTATTTTTGTGTTTTCATGATCAGATAAAACTTAACACATCTAAACCCAGCTTCTGATCTCTAATAAATGCCCACTGTTTCTTATGCAGAATATAGCATAACCCAGTAGGATTTATCCCAACAAGTACATTTGAAGAGAACAATTAGGAACAAAGTTACTCATTTGCCCTTGATAATAGTGTGCTGGACATCTTCAGGTAATAATAACATTCAGTTTTGTAAGGACATGAGTACCTTCAAATTCTGCCTTTATTAAAATTCTACAAAAAGCATTGTAGAAACCAGAGGAGTTTGAGAACTGCCATTTTCATGGAAGTACTGTGCAGTACGAAACTTGCCAAAAACTAATGGATCGCCCGCAGGAAACTGGAAGTTAAAGTGGATGAGTCAGTCTACATCAAGGCTGAACTGTTTCCATTGAACTTAAATAATGAATGCCAACATCTAGAGACAGCACAATCAGCTACAGAAGTTTTCTTCATTTGTTTCATCCAGACATTATAGTGGATTCTATGTTTGGCAGAGTCCTCCTTGTCTTTTAGTTTACCAGGCTTTAGAAGTGTCATGTGCATTGTTGTTACCATCATTGACACCTTTGCAGAGGAAGCAGCAACATGAGCATTTTTAATTTTTGCTTCACAACAGTTGGACCACAGCAGTTTTTGCTTCACAGAGTGTTGGCCACTTGTTTTTGTAACGTCAGTCTCCAGAAAAGGAGAGGATTGCTTCTTATTCAGAAGTGATCTATGCTTTCATGCTTCATGCTTTCTTCTTAAAGGAGCCATGTCATTTACTTTGTGGTGTGTATAAGGATTTTCACATGCTTAACGAAATATATCAAACATTAGGTAAGAGGAAAGAGAAAAATAAATATTTTTAATAGTTTCTATTTTTAACAAGTCATATGCCCAGAGCATATTTGTGCAACACCACTTTTACTTAGTAACAGGATTCTAAATGAATCTAACTCTTTCTAGGAATTCAAGAAAAAAAATAAGGTGTTCTTGTATATGGCTTAGACTTCCTTAACGTGAGATATTTTACTTGATGTCCGTTCATGTAAATAATGGCTGAGGGCATGAATAGCCTGTTGAATTCTTTGCTCAGTTCTTTATTCCTGCAGTGACTGTACTGCTCTCCAATTTCTATCAGTAGTTGAACCACCTGAGCATTTCAGAGTTGGAGAATCACTGTGGGCCTTGGGACTTTAGGCTTATACAGGCAGTGTAACGGGAGGTAGGTGATGTCTCCATTCATTCACAATTGTTCATGCCAGCATCCCTGCTAAGCTACTTGTGTGCTTGAAGTCACAGAAACACAGAATGGGTGAGGTTGGAAGAGACCTCTGGAGGTCACCTAGAGCCAGCTGTCCAGGATCTGGTCTCCATGGCTTTTGATGGAACCTTCACAACTTCTCAGGACAACCTATGCCAGTGCTTGGTCACCCTCACCGTAGACAAGCATTTCGTTATGTTCAGATGGAACACCTTCTGTGTTCGTGCCCACTGCTTCTTGTTCAGCCAGTGAGCACCACTGAGAAGAGTTTGGCTCGAACGTTATTACAGTATGCTTCAGATGTTTCCCCTGAGCCTTCTCCTTTCTAGGCTAAACAGTCCCAGTTCTCTCAGCCTTCTTTCATATGAGAGGTGCTCCAGGCTATTCTTCATCTTAGTGGCCCTTTGCTGGGCTCTCTCTTGTACCGGGAGGCCCAGGATGGGACACAGTACTCCAGGTGTAAAAGCACACATCTGAGTTCTCCCTTTGTCTCCACTGCATTTCCACCTTGCAGAGCAGCCATGCAGCTCTTGAGCTCTGGCTTGGCCTGGAGCATAGGAATGAGGTTTTACGAAAACTTGCATATACTACCATATGAAATTCATACAAAGTTGGTCAGATGTTTCTTGGTGAGATTTAGTATGAGTAAGTTTAACATAATTTAGAACACCAGTTAACTGCTTTTTCAAATAGAGAATAGACCTGGATGTAGAGGAAACAATTTCTGTTTTTTGTTTTCTTTTTTTCCTTCTTTATTTTTTCTTCAATTAGATGCAAACATTATGGCAGATATTTTCAAAGCCAACTAGATAATTTTGCTGCACTGACTCAAACATTCTGCTGCTAAGTATACTATTTGGCTCTGAAAATCCCTACCTGAGATATGCCCACCTAGAGCATGCTCCTAAGTAATGGCTACAGACTCAGCTGTATTAACTTACATGTATGGACCCAGAATGGTTTCTGTTCCCTCTGCCAAGAAGGCAGGTATACCACCTGGGTGTTCCATTAGAGAAGACCAGCTAAAGGATCCAGAGAAATCTTACTGTTTCAGGTCTTGAAATTACGACTGAATTACGACTATAATTATCTGGCACTTTTATGATGGCTGTCATCTAAATAGAAATGTTAGATTTTGATTCCTTTTGTTAATTTAATATTTCACTTAATTAGCATTTTTTAAAAATAACAATTGCCTGTCTCTAGTTAACATAAAAATGGGTTAACAAAGGCCAAAGTAGCTCAGCACTTACTGTTCAGTGAGGTACAGCTGGAGAGGAGTGTGAGCAGAGGGGAAACACTTGACGGCTCTTCAGAATGCTTTGCCAGCATCCAACAATTTGTCATTGGCAACTCTTTGTATGTACATTTACTAAAACTCCAAATACTTTTCTTGGGTGAATTTTCCCAACTGGCATTTAACTGCATGAAGTTTTTGACACCTTCAGTGGGCTGTGAAACAAGGAGTTTCTCAGTTTTACCATGAGCTTTTTGAAGACATCTGTTGATGTTGGTTGTAATCTTTTTGAATATTGTTTTTCAAGTGCTTTTTCCCTGTTCACCTTCTCTACTGAAGGATCCTGAGCGTCCTAAGGATGTGTGATTTCATGTGCACAGCAGGATATTAGAAAGCAGGACCACTTTCATCCTGTTGTAGTTAACATTAGTCTTACACTCAGACTGAAAGATGGAGTCTCCCTGTCTGATTGTAAATCCTGAGATGTCCTCTTCCTTGCTCCAATTCAAGTGTTTGTGCGACTGTAATGATTGGGATCAGGTAACTGACGTAAATTAAAAGTAACCTTTTTTCTTGATTGGTTGGTTAGTTTTATCTGAAATTCTTTCATGATGTAATTTGCCATAAGGACCTGCGAATGCTTGTGCAAGAAATGAAGAGCATGTGGGAGTGAGAATGAGCAACAAGTTTGGGAACAAGTTACGATTACCTCTTTCAAAACAGCGGTCATTTAATGGCACAAGTTCCTGCATTAGATTTGGATACTTGCTTGTGGTGTGCCTCAGTTTCCAGATAGGTGAAAAGTAGCAATGCTGAGAATTCAGTTTGAAAGTCCATTTGAGCTTTCTGGATGAAAAATTTTAAGGATTGAGTGTGAATGTGGTAGGAGGATTAGCGGACAGGTGTGGCTTAAAGAAATGGTTTGAAATCCAGTAATTTACTTCTAGATTTAGTTGAAAATTGTAATCCCAGCAATTGGTGCCAGTATCTACTAGATTTAAATCTAATGCATTGAAGTGTGTAATTTAAGGCTTTGCAGAACAGTGCTAGCACATATACATTTACCACGCAGCACATGATAGTATTCCCGTGGAATGCTCCTAATTAAAGTCCAGTAGTTACTTACAGTGCATTTCATGCTTACTATCATGAGCTCTCAGTCAAGTTAGCAGAAAAGGAAATTCAAAATAAGATTATTTTCTTTTCCTCAGAGGTAGGTAATATAATTGGTAGATGCTTTTGTAACTGATGTTATCACTGACATATGGAGGTTTTGACAAGGGATTCACTGTTGATCAAATGAGTTCTGTTTTCTTTTTTTGAAATCCTAGTATTAGCTTTAGTAGCGGGAAAGGATTTTAGAGTTGGTACAACAGAAAACAGGCAGTTTTGCAGCAAAATAGCCATTAAGACATGTCTTACATCCATGTTGCACTCTAACATATCATGCTTAAAAGCAAGGTTTATTTTGGAAAAGTTATGCCCAGAAGACCTCTTGATCAATTTAGAGATTTTTATTTATTTATTTTCGCGAACCAGAGTAACTGTTTTGCCATACAAAACTGCTTCTCTCTGAAATTTTACTTTTGTTTTTTTGGCTGGTGTATACTTGGTGTTTACTAGAGGGTTAATTGTTTCAGTATGAGCAGCTAAAGTTTTAAATATGAATTCTAGCTTTTTGACCCTATTAATCATAAAACTGCCTGACCTATCTTGCTTACTGTAACATTTTTTTTTTTAAATGATGAGTCATGATCATATTTTAAATGTTTTCTTTAAAAAAAAAAAAAAAAAAAAAAAAAGCCCTGTCTGCATTTTAAAAACATTTTTTAAGCTAAGAATTTAGCATATGTATGTCAGTACATATTGCAGGGGGCTTATGATAAAATAGCTTCAATGAAAATTAGATCCAAATTAAAGTAATCTGACTTTGAAAAAAGGTTGTGGGCATGTTTCTGGGAGTGGCTGAAAGAACTTCAACTCTAGGGGAATGTTCAGTCGTGGACGCTTTACCTAGAAACCAGAAAGGGTGATGTTTCTGGTTAAAGCAAGATGCAGAATTTAAAGCAAGAAACCAGTGAATATGAAAATTAATTTTTGTGTTGTTTACCCTAAAAGAAAAACAACCACACTCTATTTCATTTTCTTTGCTTTGCCTTCTAAAAATATTCTTAGAAATCAAATAAAAAGCATTAAAGTATTTCAAGAAAACAGTTATGTTTTAATTTTTGTTTTAATAAAGTCCCTAAAACTTCTTTGGAGGGGGAAAAAACTCTTGAGGACCAAAGCCCTGCTCTCTGTTAGAGCCCAGCAATGTGGGGCTGTAGAGCTCTTTAACCCACCCCATGCATTGTAATTGCAGAGCTAGAGCTGAGAGAAAACTGAACAAAGACTGATGACAAGATTCAATTCCAGCTGTTGTTCAGTTTGAAAAAGTGCATTTTGAAGTGTGTAGACTTTTAAATGTGTACAGATATTTAACTCCTATGTGTCTGTGGAGCTGTTCTGCTCCAAGGCACCAGGCACGTGGCTTCTCGGTGTTTCAGGGTGCTTTCCAGAGCTGAAGAGAGTCCTGGCAGTGCCCTCCTGGGCTGGGGGAAACTGAGGCACACAGCTATGACCCGGCTTCCTGGTACCCTGTGTACAGTCAGCTCCAGCACTTCCTTGCCCCGGCTTTCTCTGTGCTTTGGTCTTTGTGGAGGACTGTTTTCTCTCTGCTAGCTTGCTTTCTTCCAGGATATGTTGTTCCTGCATTGCTTTAACATTTTTTTTTTTTTTTTTCCCCAGGGACCAACCACTTTTTAATTTATCTACCGGATAAGAAATTGTGCACAATTAAAAGCCTTCTTTGGTTGCATTTGCCCTTACCCCTCCCACATTTTTTTTTCTTTCTTTTAATTTCTGGTGACCCTTCTTTGACTTTTGTTACCTTTTAAGAAGTGGCAGGATCAGGCCATTAAGTTGAAGTGAATTATGAAATACTTAACCCCCTTGTCTCCCCTCTGAAATGCAACCCCACACATACCAGCTAGACACAGAAGCTTCTTGCAGAAAACTTAAGAGAGCTTTTTTTGTAGAAAAATGTGACATCCGAGTGTTTGTCTCTAGCCTGGATTGCAGCATATGTAAGATACAAGAGGGATAAAAAAAGAAAAATGATCCCATGTGTCTGCAGGAGTTCTACTTTTATAGTTTTAAAAATGATTTTTAGATAAAAAAAGAAAAATACACTGTAGGGTTCCACACTTTATTCAAGGAGTTAAAAGTCTGGAGCTGTGCTTGATGAGCCAGATGGTCTTTAACAGTAACATTGTTCATATTGTTTAGATTATCCTGTTGCAAGTACAGTGCCTCCTTTACCTTTTATGGAAGAAAGTGTGGAAAATTGACCACAGATGTAAGTAACCAAGAATGATGGCTGAGGCAATTCTTACCAGGCCTCCCTCTCTAACAGGCCTGATCCTGCAGATAAAAATAAATAGAGAAATGTGAGGCAGCATGAGAAATATCTAGTGTTACCTACTTAAGTGTTTAATTTGAGCTCTGTGAGCTACTAAAATCTTTATTTTCTTAGCCTGAGATTTCTTCCTATTGAACTGGTTGCAGTCTTTCATTGTAGGCAGCCTGAATGTAGATTTTTATCCAGGTACTAAATAGCACATCATTATATATTTTTTCCATCCTGTTTGAAAAATAGGGGGTGGGTGGGAAGAAGCCAACTACACGACCTCAAACACAGTTTACTGTCCAAAAATCTTACTGAGAAGATTGGTACCCATTTTATGGTGTAATGAGAGAGCACAAACTCCCCATTAATATTGATTTGATTGGTATCAGAAGCAAAGGCTGTGCCAAATTAATTAGAGGTAGTTCATTGTTACTCCTAATAATGGGCTGCTGAGTCTGTGAGGCATCTTGCAAGACAGTTCCAGATTGAAATAAACTTTCTTAGACAAGTATTTATTTTGTGCAGTATCTGGAATTGGAAGGTTCAGCGCTTAAACAGAACAAAGAGAAAATGCTACAAACAAAAAGCAATAAAGCCCTGTTTTGTAAAGTCCTTTTGTCTCCTATCACTTGTTTTTCTCTCCCTCATTTCCTTCCTCTTATTAGGAGCTGCTGTCAAACAGCATTTACTAAGAGCAAATGGCTCCCTTTGGAGCCCCTAAGCTGATATCTCTGCATTTGCATGCAGGTGCTACTGTGGTAGCGCACATCTCGCCTGCCCTTTTCCCCCTGCCCTGGCAAAGCAAAGAGAGTAGTAATTATAAATCAACAGGTTTCCTGTGTGAGGGCCCAGAAACTGGAAATCTCCTGTTTGTTCATGAAAATGGGCTAACTGGGGGTACTCTTAAACAAAATGGTAGATTCCTCTTACTGTTAAAGGTGACATGAGTGGGGCATGAGAGACTTAATAGCCCTTTTTATATTTTTAATACCTACGATCAAAATCTGATAAATTGAATTGGCAGCACGGGGCACTGTTTTTTGCTGTTTAATTTCTGGTTCTGCTCCCTGTGGGACCTTCTGGAAAAGGAGATTTGTTGGACACATCAGCTCTGGCTCTGTGCCTTCAGTTGTATGGTGGAGAAGAGGGAGCCACAAGTGCAAGTGGGGAGGCAGTGGCAGCAGCAGCACTGGGGTGGGAGAGTGGAAAGGTGACAACAAACAAGGGGTGGGGGTGACGGACAGATGGACAAGGTGACAGGTGTGTTCAGGAGGCATCCAGCTTGCATGAGGATAAAAGGGGTGAGATGAAAGTGGTGCCATGGCATGTTGGTGAAGCTTATTCAGGCAGGGGTGGGGGATGACTGATGTTGAAGTGGACTAAGCTTGTGTTTGGGAGCCAACAGCCCTGGAGTGCTGATCCTGGTTCTGTTCTGAGGGTGCAGGCAAATTCTCGTTTCTGTCTGTTTTGTTATCCATAAAACAGTGGTAATGACCATTATCTACATCAGAGTGGTATCATGAGGCTTGTGGTGCCTCTGTAGTTCTTTAACACCAGAGATTTGTTGACCCTTGTTTGTGCCTGGAGTCAACAGATGCTTACCTCTATGACAAAAGCAAGGTTTTACCTTCTTCCTGTTAACGCTACAGAGCAAGCACAGATATGGAAAAAGGCTTTAGACACCATCCTGGCTCCTGTAACGTAGTTGTTAATTGCAGTTGGTCTGCACAAGTAACAAAGGGCAGCGTTTGCTCTGTAGTACTAATGAAAATGGACGTATTTGAAGAAAAACAGAAGCTTTCAGGTCCCTGGTTATATCCAGAGAGCTAACAGAAAAAAAAACTAAGATTAATTTGTTCACAGATGTAATATTTCGTAGTAGAGTTCTAAAACTGAGTCCAGATCTGTCAGAGGGATTAGGTTTTGTGCTTAAGCTGATCATTGATTCAGCAGGGGATTCTCACCTGCATTTTAACTCACTCAGACTAGAAAGAAATACTCAGATGGTTAAAGTCTGTACATTTCAGAAAGGAGTTTTAAAGCAAGGCATTCTAAGGATGAACACCAATTTCCATCTAGATCAAGCTGCCAACAAGTGGTTTGCAAGAGCCCAGAGACTGCTCATTAGATAAACCAGAAGTATTGATCACTGTTAGTACTCTAGAGAAGTAAGATGGGGAACGTTCTTTTTATGTAGGCAGGGCCAGCTGAAGAGAGAACAAGGGAAGAACAGTGGCACCCCATACAGTCAGGACTTAGACAGTTTGATTTTGTTGTCATAAAATATCCTAGGGGCATATGCTGAGGACATATAGTCCCTATAGAATTTAGTTGGAGTGATAGATTATTTTTTTTTTTTTAATATCTTCTCTCACTGAAGGGGTTATTTGTTAAAATTTTCAGGAAGCAATGAGTGCTTAGTCAGCTGCAGCTATAACCACTACAATAATTCCTAACATGGTCCCTAGGGGGTAATCTAAAAGAAGAGGTCAAAGTCAACATGACAGATCTTGATGTAGTAGCTTGATTTTTATCCTTTACTATGAGGTCTTCCTCTTAATCTTGTTTTTCAAGTGTTGTGGTAGAGGTCAAATAGAACACAGAAAACACAGGTTTGTGGACCTGACACCCCAACTGATAACATGTAGAGAAACTGAAAAGTAGTCTCTTAAAAGCAGACTATGAATTCAAGTAGGAGCCCAGTAAGACCACACAGGAAAATGTTAGGTCTCCCAAGTGCTGACTGCCACATTGCTCCTCAAAAGGACTGTGTGCTTTGAACACTGACACTAACATTCTTGGATTAAAATTCAGATTTCAAATACATATAAGAAGTACCAAGTTCTGACAGTGGGCTGTAGAGTTACCTTTTATCTCACCATTCCAGAGTATGTCCACATAATGGAAGCACTGTGAATTCTTGGAGACAGCTCACAAATGCCTTCATGCAGTTCTGTAATGGGCTGCAGAAGTCCTTAAACAATCCTGCTTGATTTGGGATTGTCTCAGTGAAGTGAGTCAGTGGTGCTGACTGCCAGGACAGCAACAAATGGTGGGGTATATGCTAACAAGATACACTCATCTGAAAAGCTAATTGAAAGTTAGGGTACTGAGAGTGTAATCCAGTATTTGTACGCATGTGATGTATGAGGAGATCTTTGTTTTGCCGGTGCCTATATGGTATTTTGACTTGTTGCTCTTCATCTGTTTATGAATGTAGGACTGGAGGAGTGGAACCATGCTGCAGAGGGACTGTTAACAGAAAATGTGCTTTCACAGTGGGACAAGAGCCCTGTGCTCAAACAAGCATTACTTGATTTGTAGAACATACTGTGGTCTGTATTAAAAATTATGAGTGCTGCATAAAATTTAGATACTTTTATTTATGAAGTGGTGTACTGTACTACTACTTGTTTCTGATAGATATGCTGGGAATTTCTTTTTTTACAAACAATGCCTGGTAGAAGCCTGTTTCCATGACTAAAACTATGATTAGAGCATCTACCTAACATGCTTCCAGGAATTACCTACACAACGGCCATATTCTGCCAAGAACAAAGAGACTGGTTATTGAGATGAATGTTTTGGGTTAATTTGCACCACAAATGAGGCAAAAAAAAAGACGCCTATGTATTTTAGTTCATAGATAATTATCAAGAAATTGTGTATGGAGAAAAATAATGTATGGTTGGGGAATAGAAATGTAAGCCTTGGACTTCCTATGCTGAGAAGATTAATCACTGCAAGTTTTAAAGTGCTTGCATGACTCATATGCAGAGGTCATAGACCAAATTTGCAGATGGAGGCAGGATGAAACAAATTTGGCTGCATTTTTATGATATTTTTCCTGCTGCTCCTAGCTTTTTATTTACCTAAAGTAATGCAATTTTCCATAGAAGTGTAACAGCTCCAACATATGGAACTGCTATCCAGTTCACTGCTTAGGTGCAGAACGGCATGGGAACAGTGGTGTGTCAATAAGTAGCTTACTGCATGTCAGGGAAAGTAGTCTCGCAGGAACCATATTGCCAGCTTGGCAACGTTCTAGAAAAGGAGATCACAAGATGGAATTGGTGTATTAATGCAGTTTAGTGAACAGGACCCAGACCTAAAGGAAATCCAACTCAAGTAATGCGAAGACTTAAATGGAAGGCAGAGACAAGAGAAAGAAAGTGGCTTGTTAATATGCAGGTCTATAAATAAGGATTTTTTTCCTTGCTCTGGTACAAGTTTTGAGCTGATTTTGGACATCCTTGTAAATCAGTTCACTAGTTTTTCACTGGGGATAGTATATCATAACACTGAGCAAACTATTCAGTATCTAATTCTGCTGCCTTTACTCTTGCTGAGTTATATTTTTGTGTCATGAGAGAAATCAGCAGGAGTTATGATTTACATAAGAGTTTTGTGTGCTGAAATTTTGCTGACTTTGAAGTCTTCTCTCTGTATTCAGTAGCATTGTTGAGTTCAAATTTCAATCCAGCATAATTTACACATAAAATGAAAGGAAAGTAATTCCAGCATTTGGTTTAAAATGTGAGTATATAACAGCTAGTGAGTCTGGCTCCAGGTGGAAGTTTTAGATCTGAGTAAAACCTGATTTGATGGCAGGGAATGAAACCTCTTAGAGAGAGAGGCTATTTTACTGAGCCTTCCAAATAACCAGATTTTCTTTGCATACATGTTTGTAGTAAGAGTTTTGTTTATGATACAAGGTATAAAGAAATGTGTATATTTATAGCTATAACATCATTCTCTTTTTCTTGTGTGTTTAAGGAAAAACAATCTTAATAACACTCAAACCTTGAAAGGTGCATTATAAATAATGATAACATACTGGGGGAGCTGTTATCCCACAGGGATCTTGTCAGAATATTTTAATCTGTTTATCAGTCATAATATAGGTGAACTGCGTCATGTCAATGGTATTTTATTTTTATCAAAAGTCTAATTTTTTGCAGTTGTCACCTAGGTCTAGCTGGACTTGGCCCTTCTGAAAGACATTTGCCAGTGTTCCCCTATGTTATCTGGGAGGAACACAGTTTGATAATTTGCACATCTAAAGATACAACTCAGATTTACCCCCCCACCCCCCACACTCCTCTGCATTACACAGTCTGTTTTGGAGTGAATCATTTCTGGATTTTAGCCCTGGTAAAGAGGGCTGTTTGTCCTAGGGCAGCTTCTTGACTTCGTTTTGTAGGGTTTTGTGCTGGTTGTGAAAATGATGTGGAGGGGCCTTAAACCAGGCCTGTTGGAACAGGAGAGGATTTCCTCAGCATAGTGAAACGTCGACCCAGCATGCAAAAAGTTTTATATCATACGTGTCCTAGTGTAAGTGGAATGTGAAAATCAAATAATATTTCAGAGAGTTCAATAGCTGGATTTCAAACATTGTAGCAGACATTTGAGACCTTCAATGACAAAATGGTGTCACTCATACCCCAAAGCCACCCCTGAAGTCCCAGATGCCAGCCTCATATCATTTTAGGACTAGGGAAAGCCTGTTTGGAGATACCGTTTCCCTTGCTGGAGTTACACACTGATAGAGTTTGGCACTGCAAGAGAGCAGAACCATAATTTCTCCATAACTGAGCATTTTATGTGGCACCCAGTTTGTAGGACTCTTCTTTCTGCTATGTTGTTATACGTATGAGTTCTGCCTTCTCATCCTTCATGTACGTGATTCCTGGCATTTTAAATTCAAGTAGATTAGATTTAGACTTCTGTAATGAATCTGCATCATTTTGTGTTCTGCATACTCCTAAAATAGCCTGGGGAAACCTGATAGACACAATTTATGTGTATCATTTGGAGACATATTAAAGTATTTGATTGCTTTCCTCTTTCTTTTGTTAGCTCTTTCCTGTAATTCTAATCACCATTTTACTGTAGTACTACACTATTGAGGAAAGTAGGATTTTGAATGGTGGCATGCTTGCCATGTTTAGGTGTGGTCCTACTTAAAGGAAAATGGCTTGGAGGTCTTTACAGTGGATATTCTCCTGCTGATGCTAGTGGTAGCTCATATGATATTCTGCAAGGTTGAAATAAATCTAACGTTTCACCAATAGTAAGTTTCATTCATCCTTTTCTGTTACTTTTTCCAAACTTCAAGATAATATGGTATAGGTAACTTACTGCTGTGTAGCCCTGAGCTTTACTGCTGAAAAGCAGCTTGTATAAAAACAGAAGTAGATGCTGACACTTGAGCACATTGCATATGGCAAAGGAGAAAAGGGACTGAGAGGAGGTCTGGCAATGGTTATTACTGTGGTGGTGAGATACTTGGAGTTTTCTACATAGCTCCTAGGTCTCTGTCAATTTTGCATAGAGCAGAGTGAAAGAGACAGAAGCATTAAGGATCTGTTCTTGTAATTTTCCTTTTAAAATCAATCAGTAAAAACAGTAAGACAAATTCTCTTCTGATATCAATCAATGCTCTTCTGTTGGCTTCAGTAAGGCTGTGCCCATTTACAGGAGCTGAGAATTAGGCCAGCGCTTCCCTCCCAACCTTTCTGATGACTTAACACAATTTTTTAAACATAAAAGTCTTGTTTTAGTCTGGGTTGTTGGCTTATATGTTTAAATTGGAGGCATGTCAGTCCTCATGTAATCAACACTTTGAAGAAGATCCATGAATGAGGTTAGGTAAAAATGCATTTTTTTCCTCCTACTATCTGGATTTGCTCAGAAGCTAGATAATTTTATCCCATTTGCATCAAACATGCAGGTAGCTTTAGAATCCTGCATCTGTATTGTTTCTAGGGAAGCAAAATAAAATTACAAATGACAGTAATTGACATTACATGCTTTAATTAAATTTCCTCCTCTGTGAACCAAAACCTTTTAACCAAGCATTGCAGTGCTATTTCTGTATTTATTTGTTACATGGGTTAATGTGCTATGTGGCAGATATGGTATTTATCCATTTTCACAAATTAAGCTATCAGTGTCATGTTGCCTTTGAATTGTTTCCTGTATTGATGGCCAAAACCACTTGAAAAAGACTTCAGTCCTCCGTGGCTATACTTCTGTTTTTACAAAACTGAAAATTGTGGGGTTGAAAGTGAACCCTTAGGAGCAGTTTGGGAAATGCTAGGCCCAAAGCATCTTACCAATGTGCTGTTTTTCTCTTCAGTGATCTCTGCTGAGGGAATGGGGAGGCACAGACTTTCGGAATGATGATTGTGTTGCTGCTGTTGTTACTGTTAGATTACGGGAGTTAGAAATTAAATCCCACTTGGATTTATGTTTGTGGCAAGTGAAAATGGATTGTGGAGAGTGTGATCAGAAATTCCTCTCCTCGGTGTTCCTGTCCCCAAACTATGCACTTCAGACCTGCTATTGTCAACTTCTCACCAGGTTATGACCTTTGAGAAAGCAGCTTTCCTTTAGCTAATTCAGAGCTTTCTTACACTATTGAAACTATATGTATTAAAACAAGTTACATGGGCATGGTATTTTGGCTACTACTGTAGGTACAAAAACTCTTTGTAAAAAAGACAACTTTCATTTACTATTTTTGAAAAAATAGCAAATCTTGTGGATGCAAAAAAGTGTCACTTTATAATTAGTCACTTATGAAATAGGTTTAATAGATGATGCAGGTTGCTGTTGGTTCAGAGTCTGTGAATTTTCTTACACAGATATTTATATCTTCAACATCCTTCTTGATGGCTTCAAGTGGAACTTGCTTTTCCTTACTGTACTTACTTTATTATGGCAATCCTGCCTGGGAGGCATGTGGGACACTTAGGATTCTATTCAGAAATTAGGAAAAGAAAAGCTTGGTAAAGAACTGCCAGCTCTGTATTGTCCTGTAGTTGAATGCTGTTATTCAGCAGTCCAGCAATCCAGTTTCCCAGTGCTGAAAAGCAATGGGACTCCAGGAGTCGGAGTGGGGATCCCCATTACTACTTGTGAGTAGTACGTAACTACTACAACATAAAATAGGGCTGTTGGTGAGGGAAAGTCGCTTTTAGGAGTGACCCGGTAACTGCTGATCGATGTGTATCGGAGACTCTCCAGAACTGGCAGTGAGTAGGGTTTCAGGACCCTGATGAGAGCTCAGTATCTATTTTTTTCCTTTTTTTTTTTTTTTTCCTTTCAGGGGATCATGTGTGAAATGAAACCAGGGGAAGCATTGTTGTCTAGCATAGCTGAACAACCCTGTATGATTAAGTATCTCATGATTCTCCATCCTTTTGCAACTGGTATTTTAAGTGAAGCTGGCAGCTAGAAAGGTAACCACTTTCTGCTGTTTAGAAGTGAGCCAGGATGTGTCACTTTCCCATTCTAGGCTCTAGTTTGAAACAGACACTTCACCATTTCACAGCTTCCGAAAAGTTTTAGTCTGTAGACCACTTCATAGCAATTTGATTTTTATCCTCAGTAAATAATTGCTCTACATTATCTTTTGATTGCTGTCCCTCTTTGGAAGGATCCATAGCCCATAAACTAGTTCATCTCTTACCACTAGTTTATTATTCTTTCAATAGCTTGTGCCTATCCTTTCCTCCACTTCTTTCGTATGTTTTTGTCCGTTTTAGAGCTTAATCTCCTTCCGAGTTCTCCTAATAATTTGGTGTATAGTAGGGAAGTATTTATAGAGAAAAGAGTACGGTGATCAGGACCCAAACTTGCTCACGTCATGCACGCATCTCAATTCTAACAACAGGATTCAGGGATTCTGTACCTCTTGTTGAATTCAGTCTTCAACCAGCCTTTGTTTCAAAAAAATAATAACAACAACAAAAAAAATCACTTCCAATATTGTAATCTGTGTGCCCAGACCTTTCCTATGCTTTAAGGGGAATTGTAAATAACAAGTTATCTGCAGTAGAAGCTGACTACGAGACTGGTAAAAACATGTGCTTTATACATGCTATTTGATCATTTAGTTCAGTTATATGACAGATAAAAAAAGCACACAAAGCTGCATCCCAGCACTCAGAATGCAACTTACCAAGCTGCAGCACTCAGAATGCAACTTAACAAGCTGCAAAAAGCAGATTTAGCTTCTTTTGCAGATGGTCTGTGAGTCTCATGTGGCATCATATTAAATTATATAGGCAGTCAGCCACTTGTTCTGAAGCGATGCTCTGAGCTGAGAGTTGTGATTTGCTTGGACCATTCTGTTAGAAAACAGGCTCGAAAGCTAAAACAGGTTCTCTGAAGAGCAGCAGCAATGGGGCCTGCGGAGCAAGGGGCTTCAAACACCTGAAAGACTGCAGTTCTCCCTCTGATGCACTATGAGGGTGGCCTGGCAACCCTACGATGGGCTGTGGAGCATTTTGCCCTAAAGGTATGAGACTAGACCTGACTCAGTCAATTATTTTTTCTTTGTTTCTGTGATACTTAGGGAGTATTAATTCTGACTTTGTATTTTTGCTAATTATAGTTGTTTGTTTTGTAATATTTTGAATAGAAGACTGTGAGTTTATCGTCTTCTTGCCCTTGTCAGACTTCACTTTTCCTGGGTAGTATAGGAAGAAAATAGTGTTTTGTTCATTTTGAATGCTATTCTCTGAAAATACTTCTGCAATATGAGAGTAATTTAATTAACCCTTTCAACCTAGTGGTATTTCATGTGAATATGCATTTCTGTTCAGTTTGGTACAAATTCAGTCCTTAAGTAGTACTGGATTCGGTGTGAAAATAGTGGTTTTTATCAGCTGAATTTCCACCAGGGAAAATTGTAATTTGTAGTCAAAAGCACGTTTGAGATAGGAATTTTCAAATGGGCTGTGCTATGCACTAGGTGAGTTTAATACTCATGCTTAATAAAATGAAAATTTTGTAACAATAAACAGTTCTTAATAGGAATAGTAACATAAGATCATTTATGACATCAACAACTGAAGGCTGCACGGTATTTATGGGAAATGTGTTGGTGCTATAAAGGAAAATCCATATAAGGTTATTTGGGTACCTGAATTGCATTTTTTTCCTGTGTTCACATGCAAAGTGGGAAATGCTGTGCCAGAGCTACAACTGGTATGAAGGTTTTGCATGTTGAAATTGATAACCTGGTAGTGCCAGGGATCCATGGAATACATTTCACAGGTAGGATCACTACATAGATGTGTTTCTGTTGTCTGCCAGTGCTTGACAGGTGGTAGCAAGTAGATGATTTCAATGCATGTGCAGTTCAGATCTGTGGGTTTACACTTGCATTTCTGGTGCTTACATCTCTTGCATCTCATTTTGTGATAAGAAGCATGTGAACACCATAATTAGATGAGTAGGTCAGTAAGGTTTATTTTATTTTATTTTATTTTATTTTATTTTATTTTTAAATGAAGATGGAGCTTTGGAAGTTGGAGCAGCTGTTTGAGTTTTATAAGGATATGAGCAGGATCAGGAATGCACAGGAGGGTACCAGGCAGTGCCCTTGAAGGGCAAGGCCAAGGCTGGATGAAAATCATTACTACTGGTTTTATGAAAGGAAGGATGACTTCATTGCTACAGCATGGCTTTGGGAATCAGGAGGTATGGGTATTAGTGTCCATTCTGCTTCAGGCCTCCTGTAACATTATAGACGGGTTTTTAAGACTGTATTTCTAAGTGCCTAGCTTCCATTTTACAAGTGCAATTTCTGCCTTTAGAAAGGAGACATGTATCCCTTAATCTAGAAGTGCATTGCTTTCCACACTGTACAATATGCATAATGCTATTTTCTTCTGTTGATGGGATATTCAGCTGATTAATTCAGAGTAAGGGACTCGAACCTAGACTCTGGGAGTTGGTTGATTTCCTGTGCAAATGGAGAACTAACTACCTGTGCTTTCCTAAGCCAAATGTAATTTGTAGTCTGTGCTACCAAAATCTTGTCTTGCAGCATTATCTTGCACTTTTGTGTATTTACATTTTAGGAGAATGCCACAACCATGCTATTGATCACACCACTGTTGGTTGTGGTATTCTCTTAAAATGCAGTCAGGTGAAATGCTTGGCAAGCTGACTAAGGTCCTCAAAGGATTTTCGTCTTCTCAGGGATTGTCAGACATCAGAGCCTCTGCATATCAAAGGGATCACCTGAAGGATCCAATCTTGACGATGTACACTGAAATAAAATAAGGATGCAGAAACAACTTTACCTTTTCTGTAATCTTTCCTGTAGCAGACTAAGCCTAAAGTTCTTCTGCTGTCAATGCACACCAACCTCCACACTGGTCGAGAGAACCCCAAGAGGCATTTCACTCTTCAGTATATGCTACCAGATATAATTCTGTCATTTTAACGTTTCATTTTTCTGCACTCCACCAAATCCAGTCCATTTTTTTATGAATATAGCAGCATTTCTGTTGATTCAGCCAAAGTCAGAGCCTACTATTTTCACGTTGAAGGCCTGTCTTTAGATCCCTATTCCCAAATTAGATCCTGATTCTGTCCTTGAAAAGAAACTTGAATTTCCTAGGACAGGCTGCATAGACTTTTAGAAACCATCTGTGCATTAAGCACAAATATTAAATATAGCAGAAAATTTAAAACTTTTAGAATGGAGGAAATGAATTAGATCCCACACTTCAATTCTCATTTGCTCTGAATCTGAGAACCACCATTAGGTGTTCAGGATTGATGCAGAAGGTAGCCAAGCATGGACTGCAAGCTACCAATTACACAAAAAGGTAATAGATCTACATGTTTGTATCCATTAAAATTTTAATTTCTTTGGGTCGCTCTTATCCCATCTTCTTTCTGTTTGCTTCTACTTGTCCTGCATTGGTATCACCCTCAAACTTTACCTTTGAATTCGACACTGAAGAAAGATTGCGAAGCACAAGAAACTCTTAGAAGAAATCAAATTTTTTTGTTGTTGTTTTTGTTTTTGTTTTGTTTTGTTTTTGTTTTTCATTCAGGGATATAGAAATACCTGGCCACTTACTACACATCTTTTGATCCTTTGTCACAAAGTCATTAATTGAAGATGACCAGATGTTTATATTAAAACACAGTTGCAGGAATTACAGGTTGAAAATTATGGCCATGTGTGGTAAGTAAACCAATTCTCAGTCCTTGAAAAGGAACTTAAACTTTCCAGTGAATGTAGTCTTTTTTTTTTTTTTTTTTAATTCTTCCAAGAAAGAGTAGTCATCTAGGTTATTGAAATGCAATGGGTCTGACTCTTTTTTTCTCCCTCAAAAACGAGGCTTACACACACAAGAAGAAAAGAGTAAGAAATTCAGGAAATCCTCAGCTTGCTACTAGTATGCCCTTACATTCCTAAGGACTATTTTTGGGTTTTCGCTTAGGAATAGCTTTGGAAAAAAGGGCGGGCCACTCAGGGGGACTACAAGGATGCTGCGAGGCGGTGCAGGGACAAAATCAGAAAGGCCAAAGGTCATCTGGAGCTCAATCTGGCCACTGCTGTTAAAGACAACAAAAAATGTTTTTATAAATACATCAATACCAAAAGGAGGACTAAGGAGAATCTCCACCCTTTACTGGATGCAGGGGGAAACTTAGTAACCAGAGATGAGGAAAAAGCTGAGGTGCTTAACGCCTTCTTTGCCTCAGTCTTTAACAGCAAAACCAGTTGTTCTCTGGACGCCCAGTACCCTGAGCTGGTGGAAGGGGATGGGGAGCAGAATGTGGCCCCCACAATCCATGAGGAAATGGTTGGCAACCTGCTACAGCATTTGGATGTATGCAAGTCGATGGGGCCGGATGGGATCCACCCGAGGGTACTGAGAGAACTGTGGAGGAGCTGGCCAAGCCACTTTCCATCATTTATCGGCAGTCCTGGCTATCGGGGGAGGTCCCACTTGCTGGCGGCTAGCAAATGTGACACCCATCTACAAGAAGGGCTGGAGGGTAGACCCGGGGAACTATAGGCCTGTTAGTTTAACATCAGTGCCATGGAAGCTCATGGAGCAGATTATCTTGGGTGTCATCATGTGGCAGTTGCAGGGCAAGCAGGCGATCAGGCCTAGTCAGCATGGCTTTATGAAGGGCAGGTCTTGCTTGACGAACCTGATCTCCTTCTATGACAAGGTGACACGCTTAGTGGATGAGGGAAAGGCTGTGGACGTGGTCTACCTTGACTTCAGTAAGGCATCTGACACCGTTCCCCACAGCATTCTCCTCAGGAAACTGGCTGCTCATGGCTTGGACTGGCGTACACTTCGTTGGGTTAAGAGCTGGCTGGATGGCCGGGCCCAGAGAGTTGTGGTGAATGGAGTCAAATCCAGTTGGAGGCCGGTCACTAGTGGTGTTCCCCAGGGCTCGGTGCTGGGGCCGGTCCTCTTCAATATCTTCATTGATGATCTGGATGAGGGCATTGAGTGCACCCTCAGTAAGTTTGCAGATGACACCAAGTTAGGTACGTGTGTCGATCTGCTCGAGGGTAGGAAGGCTCTCCAGGAGGATCTAGAGAGGCTGCACCGATGGGCCGAGGCCAACAGTATGAAGTTCAACAAGGCCAAGTGCCGGGTCCTACACCTGGGGCACAACAACCCCAAGCAGCGCTACAGGCTGGGAGATGTGTGGTTAGAAAGCTGACTGGCAGAGAAGAACCTGGGAGTTTTGGTTGACAGTCGGCTGAATATGAGCCAGCAGTGTGCTCAGGCGGCCAAGAAGGCCAGCAGCATCCTGGCTTGCATAAGAAACAGCGTGGCCAGCAGGTCCAGGGAAGTGATTGTCCCCCTGTACTCGGCTCTGGTGAGGCAGCACCTCGAGTACTGCGTTCAGTTTTGGGCCCCTCGCTACAAGAAGGACATGGAGGTGCTTGAGCGAGTCCAGAGAAGGGCTACGAAGCTGGTGAGGGGCCTGGAGAACAAGTCTTACGAGGAGCGGCTGAGGGAGCTGGGCTTGTTCAGCCTGGAGAAGAGGAGGCTCAGAGGCGACCTTATTGCACTCTACAGGTACCTTAAAGGAGGCTGTAGCGAGGTGGGGGTTGGTCTATTCTCCCACGTGCCTGGTGACAGGACGAGGGGGAATGGGCTAAAGTTGTGCCAGGGGAGGTTTAGGTTGGATATTAGGAAGAACTTCCTTACTGAACGGGTTGTTAGTCACTGGAATAGGCTGCCCAGGGAAGTGGTTGAGTCACCATCCCTGGGTGTCTTTAAAAGAAGTTTAGATGTAGAGCTTTAGGTTTAGTGGAAGATTTGTTAGCGTTAGGTCAGAGGTTGGAGTAGGTGATCTTGGAGGTCTCTTCCAACCTAGACTATTCTGTGATTCTGTGACTTCTTGGAACAGATCTTTGGTTTTGTCTTTTCTGCATGAGCCCCTCTTGTTGATGTTGGAAGAGCTACTATTAGCTGGTTGGTGATTGAGAGAACACAAGGCAACAGTCAGTCCTATAAAATCATCTTCTCTGCTCCACCATAGTTTGAAAAAACTGTTGCAGCAAGCTGGTGAATTTACAGGATGAACAATCCCCTCCCCTTGGTTAGGGGGACTCTGACTCTTTTCTGGATGTTGCTGGCTGCAGATTTATTATAACTCAAGATAGACCAATGATTTGACTTGGTGTGGAGGGTACAGACACACTCCCTTCTGTCTCTGTATAAGCCCAAGCACCTTGTATTGTTTTGAGATGTGCAGTATCTCAATAAATTGGAAGTTATAGGTGTCAAAGGACTTGTTTCAATTAAAAAACAAATAAACAAATAAACAAATAAACAAATAAACAAACAAACAAAAAAAACTATTTATGGTTACAGGGTGCAGACCAGGTAACAACTTGCAGGAATCAAGGACTCTACAAATGTATCTGAGACTGTTTTAGGAGTTTTCAGGCAGGGATCAGATCTAGTACAGCTTGTACTGCTAAGAGCTTGGAACAGTCGCAGCATTTCTCATAGGCATGGTTGATTCTTCAGTGGGGGAAAAGCAGAGTCATTTGAACTCCTGTCTGCCTTTGTTCACAGTGCAGTCTTGTGGTTTTTTTTTAGTCGTATTTAAAACACTTCTATAGGGTGAGAGTCGTTACAAAACATCTGCAGATGCTGCTTATGCATTTTAAAAGATGTTTTGAGAGGATGTGTTGAAGGAATGAATGGAATGACCGGCATCTGCTTTAGCTTGACACCACACCACTTGTTAGAAACTGCAGGAAAATTCTGAGAACTTTGATCCTAAATGAAATACGAAAGCATGTAAGGCTTAAGGAAGCTACTTGTGACGAAGCACAGAAAATCACATATACTTTTTAAAAGGATTGGGTTAACTCCCTATTCTGTTGTTTTTTACCTACTCAGACCAAAGATCTGTCAGTCTATGGAGGGTATTTTTCCTTGGAAAAAAAGAAAGGTGTAGCAAAGTAGGCACTGAAGTACGTTGGAGTTGCTTTGGACTTTTAAGGAATTTCAGGGTAATAAGCATTTAATTTTTGTTGCACACATGAAAATTAAATTGTAGGATTTCTCCCGTTCTTTTTTAAGAAGAGCATTTCTCCCATTCTTTTTGTGTATATGCTGTTTGGTTTAATGGAGAAATGAGAAAAGAAAATAAATATTATTTTTTTTTTTTTGGAGATGGGGTACTAATGCAGTAACATTAAAGGCAGGCACATTGTTGTCAGCCAGTTTGCATATTTATTTACTTTTACAAATGGTTGGCTTGGAGTCAGCAGTTAATGGAATGAGAATGATGTTCCTGTACAGATCATTTCCTGAGAAACATTTTCAATTACAAACATATCTCTGCTTTTCTTTCCTCATTTGTTATGTCTTGGAGAATAAATGGAGAGTAGCATTTACAACTTAAGGTTTATGTTCTGAAGACAATTTTAACAATGATCCCCACATAAAAAGGTCCCTTTGTAGTTGCAGACATATGTTTATGATGTTTTGTGCTGTGAATATTGAATTTCTGGTGGACGTTGTGTCACACTCTGCAAACTTGTAAACATCTATAAATCCATTGGATCATTTTAGTACCATGTGTAATGCAGATTTATTGTCTTTTGTGTGGATTTCTTTTGTTTCGGAGTTAAAGCTGAGCTGCCAAAATCCAATATTGGATGAATTATGTATTCAAGAAAATTAGGCAGTACAATTTTAGATTAATATTTTCTTTTCCCTTTGTGGATTTATAAGATGCACACACACAAACATTAGAAAATAACATTTCGGATGGCCCAGAAAGCAATTGCATAAGTTTGCTTTAAAAAACAGTATCACTCTGTAAAAGCTTAAACTTGGACTTTTTGAAAATGTTGTCACTGTCTTTTTTTCTCTCTCTGACCATCTTAGGTAATTTGGATCTCTTTTCATATTTGCCTGTACAGAGTCCACATTACTGTCAGAATTATATCAGGGTATAAAACTGGAGCATGTTGAGGGGGAATAGGAATCACACTGAGCCAGTGAGTTAGTGTAAAAAGGATAAATCCACGGAAATTTGTGCAGATACACTCTTCTACACAGGTCTGTGTTACAGAGTCTCAAGTCAGTAGAAGTAAATCTGCTCTTCCGCACAAGTGGTTACTAAAGCAGGGCATCAAGGTTGTTAGCATTTATCAGAAACTTGTACCCAGTAAAGAGAATATGAAACCAAAACCAATTCATCTAAATTTCACTCAACTATAATTGAGCAGATCACTCTGTCTGAACAAGAGCAGCAAAGATGCTTCCTATTGGAAATCAGCATATTTCTAAACTGGCTATAATTTCTGGCCACATAGATGTATGTAGCATGCGCATGCATGTTTGAATATAGGTGTATATATGTATACAGATATCCAGTGTTACTCTGGCAATATGATGTCTGTAGCTGGCCTTCCAAGTTGTGCTTGTTCCAGGAAAAAGTAGCTTAAGATAGAGACACTGCACTTAAAGTTAGTCTGCCATAGTAGTTTACAATATCAGGTAGTTTGTCCTTTGACTTTTTATATGAAACTTATATTCCTGGAGTTATGTGAATGCCAACAAACCTCAGCTCCCCCCTCCGCCCCTGAAAAAACAAATAAACAACAACAACAAACTATTTACAATTTTTAAAATAGCAGACAAGACCTTGAATGAAAAATATTTATATTTAAAAAAAAAAAAAAAAAGCAATTAAAGATCTGTAGAAGTGGGCATTAATGTAGTTATGTGGTGCATAAGTATATATTTAAATCTCTTTTTTTGTTATTTTTAAAGATTGAGGTTAGAAGTCTTATGGCACTGGGCTCCCTCAGCATTAGTGTTCAATTCCAGCTAATCACAAACTTTCAGAATCAATCCGTTAGTGTTGCAGAACCTCAGTAACATTAGTTTTACAAGTACGGAATCAATTAATGAGAAAGACACGGTCTCTCCTCTGAGTGCTTCAGCCATTTAACACTACATCTTGCTGTATTTATTTTATGATTCTTTGGGCAGATATGCTAAAATACATCTAAACCACAGAGTGCATTGGGTGATGTGGCATTTCTGAGCTCAGTTAAATAATAATATGTTTTTTATTCAAATCAGAATAACATTAAGCCCTGAATACTAAACAGGGCAGCAAAAAGCCTTCAGCACACAAAATAAACAAGTAAAAAAACCAAATGAAACTGTCTAATAAATACAATGTGGAGCAACAGGCTGCATGTACTAGAGGAATTAAGCCAATTTAAACCGTATGGGCAGTACTCCACTTTCAGATGTGCTCAGCTTCCAAGGGTTTCAATGGCAGTTGGATGCATGCATCAAAGGGCAAAGTCTGGTTCAGAGAACCCGTGTGGATTTGATAGCATAGGTTTATGACCTTGTAATCCTAGAGCATCTAAAATGGTAAGAACTATATCCAGCTTAAAATAGCTGCTGTAGTTGCTGTTGATATAAGCTTATGGGCTCCCCAGCTCTGGGGCCAAATTTGGTGCTGGTGTGACATGAGAAGGTCTGTTGACAGCTGATAGCAGTGGAGTCGTGCTTAATTACATCATAACAGATTTGGCAAGTGGAAATTAATCAGAAGTCTTAGAAGAAAAAACGTCCATTCCTTATCCAGAGTTAATACTGGGACCTTCACCATTGCCAGTCCACAGAGATTTGTCAGAGCCTTGAGTAATCCCTTGCTTTTAAGGGTCTTGCTTTAAAAGTACAACCACTGATGAGCACTGTCATTTAAAAAAAAAAAAAAAAAAAAAAAGTGTATTTTCCTCTCAGATCCACATATATAAAGCCCTTAATCATGCCAGTCTAAGTAGCATAATTGGTCCCAAGGTAGCTGATGCACTGAGCTGCATGTGGGCCACAGGGCCAGTGAGAACAGAAGAACAGAAGAGCACTATCACCCCTGATTGCTGGGGTCGTGTGGTGGCCAAGCAGACCTAATGTCAAGTGGACAGCCCTGTGGATGCTGTCCTTCAGAAGAGCTGTCCCACGTTCCCCTGTGCTGGTTTGGCTCCTCATGACTGGTGTGGTCAAGATGAACCACTGTAGCTGTGTCCCCTCCTTCCTTCTGGGTCTGAGTCTTTACGCTGAGAGGAAGTCTTGCTGACACTCTTAAGTCACTCTTCAAAATATTTCAAAAAATTAGATGATTAAAATAGTAAATTAAGTGATTTTGATGAAAAATAATTAAAACAAATTAATGAAAAACAGCTGAAAATTTAATTCTTCTGCTGAAACTGCATTATGCAAGTTTGTAACCTTAGCTGCATTTTTGTGGTTCCTCTATAAACACCTAAGTGTATAATAGTGGTTTGTCACGGAAATTTTTTGATGGAAATTCTTAGAAAGCAAGGTTGCATTACACAATACTTTTTCTCTCCCATTATGTACAAGTTAATATAATGCATGCATTCTTACCTGCTTCTTTTAGTAGTGCACTTAATCTATGGTAAGTCTTTTCAGTATTGGGAAAGAAATGAAAAAGATGCTCTTGGGGTTGTAGTTTCTCCATCATGTTTTCTGCTTGCAGGAGGTAGCAGGGCAGGAGGGGTCTTTCTTGCAGGACTAATGGCAGCCTCGGGCATGTGTTGTGCACCGCAGAAGGCAGTGTCTGAGGAGAAGAGCTGGGAGTATCAGTCCTGTTTGTTTGGCAAACAATACACCTGAGATCTTTCATCGTCTGGCACTGAGTTGGGTAGGTTCTGCATATAGCACAGGCAGGAACGAGAAACGTTTGCAATCAGGGTGATCATCTCAGGGGAACAAGTCCACCAATTGTGCATCCCTGTGTACTGCAAAGCAGTACATGTATGTACCATACGTGCAGCACTTGCAATGCATTCTAGAACAGATCAATGTATTAGAGTCCCCTATGTATCTATTACAATTTTATTTGTATTTTATATTCTCTTTTCATGCAAAGACATGGGGGTTTTTGTTTATTATCAGAAACTGATAATATGACAAAGGTCACGTTATTAGAAGTAGAATGTAGTAGTTGTACATTATGGAGGACAAAAATTGGGGCTTTCAGTGGGTGACCACCTTGTAAAGAATGCCTTACAAAACATTCAGCCCTGAAAGGTCTGCTCAGTCTCCTTGAAGTGCCAGTGAGCTGTGCCAGTGGTTCTTCTGGAGAGAGGAGCCACAAGCTTCCTCCACAGTCCTGCACCAGGAAAATGTGTTGTCTCCTTCCTCCAGGCTCTTGCTCAAGGAGAGCATTTGTGGAGTCAGCTGGCTTGAAAGGCTTTTATTTACTATGCTCCCTCTGGGGATCAATGCGAAAAAAAGCTTTCTGCCTAGGGAACCTTTGTGCAGACGTCCTTCATGAACTAAACATTTCAGAACAGAAAGATTTCCAACTGGAGGTTTTCTATCTACTGATGTTCTTATGTACCTGACAATTTTGAACCAAAATAATTTTTTTAAAAAAAATCAAAGTAGTTAATAAAACCAATCATGATTTTCTCCAGGGAGTGCTAGTACTTCAAAAACTTGCCATTAAGTAAACAGTTCTGAGATTGTTCATGTTAGACCAAATTCATCCTTTCTATAACTCTTCGGAACTCTACGGAGTTACACGAGGAATTAATTTGGTCCATTGCTGAGAGCAAATCTTAGAGGATATACAACAATCTAGGGAACTATTATTGTCAACATTATTTTTTTACTCTTTAGAGCTGCTCATTATTTGCATTTTAGAAATGCACAAGCAGGGTGAGTGTGTGAAGCAACTATTTTAGTTTTGAAGGTAGTGGATTTTTCAGTTATTTTCATATTAATAAAAGTAATAAGCATTCTAACAGCCATTACTGCTATGAATTTTACACGAATGCCTTAATACAGCGACAGAGACTCCTGAAATGCACATAGGCATTTCATCTGGCAGAGCACAAAACATTTCACAAAGTGTAGAAAATATTTGGAAAGTTTAAGTGCTGTTATCATACCATCTAACTAATTATTGCAATGTTCATGTGAAATTCATGTATACTTATTGCACACAAGATGCTAAGGCAGAGAGGTAAATCCATTTTCCAAAAGCTTACTTATTAGGCAGTCTTGGGGCCAGGAACAAAACATACGATCTCTACTGTTATTTTCTACTTTTCTGTTTTCTCCAAACATTTGTGTGTGTGTGTGTCATTTTCAAAACTGAAATGTTAGATAGTGAATCTGCATCTGCACATTAATAATGTATTTTAGTTCATGTCAAGAGGCTGTTGTACAGCCACCTGAATCTTTAGGACACATGTAGGAAGCTTAAACTCAGACTGAATCAGCTATACTAGCAACCAGTTCTATTGAAGAGACCTGTATACTGGAAAATGAGTGGTCAAAGCAACTTGAGTGACGGGTCATTCAGAAGACAGTGAACCTCTTTCCTGGTTCTGTAAGTCAAATTTGCACTGACTCCTTGTAGATGCAAACTTGACTGATCACCAAAGTGGGCACCCTCCATGCACGGTGCTATGCATCCTTCCATAGCTGTAGGATCGGTGTATTGACTTTTTATTATTATTATTATTATTATTATTATTATTATTATTATTATTATTATTATCTTCTGTTCTAGAGACTTTTTTGATTAGTGAAGATATGGTTTTTTTTGAAACCCGTTAAAAATTGGGTCACCCAGAGGCATGAACGAAGTTGCTCTGAACTGTACCAGGTCCAAAACGGATTACAGTAAAGAACTAGTGTTAGGATTACTTCTTTGGATCTCTCTGTTCATGCATCATGAAGGCATTGATTTTTGCAGCATTAGGAGATTTTGGCTGCGTAAGAACTCGTCCATATTTCCTGGCAGTTGTGGGAGGTGTCCAAACTGTGGGATTTTGGTTTACTTCCTCATTCCTATCTTTGTGTTCTTTCCCAACCTGTGTCTGGACTCCATGCTAAGGCAGTACTATTGAGGGTTCATCATCTTCCCCCTGTGTCCTGCTGCTGTGGTTTCTGCAAAATAAAGCCTGAGGGCACAAGTCTGCTCTAGTTGGTTTCTGACCTGAGCAATGGAGGGAGCTGTGTTCCTGGAGCAGTGAGCTGCGACTGCACCTTCAGTCCTAGATATTCAGCCTGGCAGCTCACATGTGGTTATATAGCGAGACCTGGCTCTTCTTAAGTAGCTAAACTTGAAGCACCTTTAGAGCAAGGGTGACATAGCTGAGAGCAGTAATCATTTCCCTCAGCTAAAATGATTCATTAGTGTTAAAGCGTCAGGGCCATTAAAATGCGAGTGAGCCATTTAAAATTTGAGGACAATGAGCCTTATCCTGAAAAAGCTTTGAGGAAATTACATTGATTCCAGTACCATTATCCATGCTGCTTGAACAAGTGAAGTGTTGTTGTCTGGGCTTCCCATTTTTGTTAGCTGTATTTTATTGCTGTAATTACACCCAGTGGCTTATCTAATACACTCATGTTCTCATAAAGAAATTAATACAATTAATACTACTTTTAGTGAGGGTGAAATAGTAAAAGTAAAATTGAATTGAAATTTGACCAAGCTCTTCTTTTTTATTTCCTAGTATCTGAATTACAGGAAGAAGGAATAAATGCCATTAACTTACCTCTCAGTCCGATTCCATTCGAACTAGACCCTGAGGACACTATGCTAGGTAATTCACAACAATTTTACATCTCAGCATAAAAGCTTGATGTAAAATAAAGTGTCATTCCTGTAACAGTTTCTAATATCTTCCTTTTAAACCTTCCAGAAGAAAATGAAGTCCGAACAATGGTTGATCCAAATTCAAGAAATGACCCAAAATTACAAGAACTAATGAAGGTAATGAAAAGCACGTAAACACTTTCTTGAAAGTAAAGCTATTTTTAATGCTGTCCCTGCCTCTTTCATTTGAATGCTTCAAAGCTTTGTTTAGATATTAATTAAATGAAACCATGTGGTGTATATATCCCAGTGAACTGTGCAGGTCAGGTTTTGCAGTCTCTCTGTAGACACGGCAGAAAAAAACCACTAATGATTTGAATTAAAATCCTGAGTTCTGATTCTTATTCTTAATCCTACCCTGCAGTGTAAAATCACATTGACCTCCCTCATAGTCTTTGTAATTCTTGGGGTTACAACTTACAGGAGGAAGCTTCATTAGAATCAGCTTCAAAACCTTTAGCTACACAATAAAATGTTAAAATACTACTGAAATCAAATGACAGATTTCACCTCAGAAAGCAATGCTTCAATCTTACATTCGTCTAGACCTTGTGGTATATAGATGCAGCCAGCTCAGACAAGTTCTTCCTGAGTCCTCCTTATTTTCTTCTGATGGCATTTCAGACTGATTGTATTTTGAGGCATTGCAGCTTTGGTATTCCTTCTGCTAAATATTTTCAGTATTGTACAAAATGACGTGTTTTAAATTGCAAATGAATAGTGTATAATTCTGCCAAATTTATGTTTCCTGTATAGGTATTAATTGACTGGATTAATGATGTGTTGGTAGGAGAGAGGATTATTGTGAAAGACTTGGCTGAAGACCTGTATGATGGACAAGTATTGCAGAAATTATTTGGTAAGAAAAAATATATATGCATGGTGTCAGGACACTTTATCAGTAAGTGGTTCACTTGTTCCTACTTAGGAGCCTTGGTATCATCTTACAGTTGTGCCAGTAAGTGATATAAAAATAGCATTGTATTATGAGACCCTTGAGCAAATAGGCTGTATGCACAGTCCTCATAGCCACAGTGCAATGTGTGGTGCTCTGTAGTTGCTAAGAACAGCATAAAGCCTACCTGGGGTGCTAAAGAGTGCTGGGGTTCTTGTCTTGGCAACAACATTCACTGTGATTTTATTATCCACATATGTGCTGTACAAAACTTAACCATGTTACAAGTGGAAAGTAAGTTTAAAAGCAAGGGTATTTTCAGTACAATGGTGGATGTTTTTAATCTGTGCTGGTTCCATACTGTAGTTTATTCACATCTTGGAGTTCCTCTGGAAAGTTAGAATTTTTTTCTGGTTTGATGTCTGTCTCTTAACGTTACTGACGTAATGATACCCAATGGACTGCAGACTGAACTTCAGTTGAGAAACAGAGAAAAGAAACTACTAATGCTGAGCTGGCATGTGCTTTTTTAACTGTTGACTTGGAAGCTACTTTCTTAGTTACTACAGCTCGTAAAGTCTCCAGTAAATTTCTTTTCAGTATCTTAAATTAATCTTGAAACATTATGTGAGCACTTCTAATAGAGACTACATAGACTATTCCCTTCTATGAATGGTTAAGGTATTGGATATATTGTGGTGGAATGAAGCAATTTGATTCTCATGGGCAGACCTTCAGTGACTTCACCTAACACCCCCCCCCAAATGCATAGCTGACACAGCCTGACTCTAAATATGTATATATTGATCCAGCACTTAATGATTTCAGAGGAATCTTTTCCATTATCCTTCATTTCTTATGGATTGGGTCTATGATATGTAAGGCTTTGGTCTTGTGAGACTGCACAGACTGATTTCTGTGGAGACACAAGAAATCCATAGAAAAAACAGCTTTTTTAGGCAAGATACATAGTCTGATAGCCCAGAGTCACTGTCTTTGTGAAGTTATTCAGTTGACTTCAGTGAGAGCAAGGTCAACTTTTACCAAACTTGATAATATATTATTTTCTAGAAGAAAATTGATAGGTGGCCAAGCATTTTGTCTCTGTGTTGTTGTGAGGAAACTTCTATCACCAAATTTTCATTATTTCCTAATTAATGGTTATGAGTTTCCTGACAGTTTTACGGAACAGTGTCAATGTCTTTTATACTCATTATAATTAAGCTTATTTCTCTTCTTACACCTCTGTTAAATCCATGGAGCAGGGTGTGTCCTCCTGAGTCATTGCAAACATCACATACTTCCCTCTCTGTGTGCAAATAGGTTGCATGTTTTCTTGTTGCACTCTGAATCCATCTTGAGTTAATTGAAACCTTTTTCATGCTCACATTTTCTGTAGTTTAAAAAAGATACTACTTTTCAATTGATCTATCTAAACCATTACATGCTACTGTGTAGATACATTTCACACCAGACTTTTATCGATTTTTCTGAAATCTGGTTGAAACAATCTAGGCTGAGTTTATATAAGACTAGCAATCTCTACTAATTATTAACAAAAAATTGTAAAATAATTTAAAACCTACTGCAAATTTTGAGTGCACAAAAGGGCTATAATGACATAGAAATTGATTGCCCAAGGTTTTAGTTGCTTTAATTCCTCCAGAAATATTTCTTCGTTTTTCTTGGTTGCTTCTTTCACCTCTGTGAATATAGTGCCAGTTCAATTCTATCACAAGTGGGCCAGGTAAGTTTTGTACATCTCAAGAAGCCAGTGAGGCTTGGACTGATGACACAGATCTTCTTAAAGTTGTTATCTGTCTCTCCTAGGTTTGATTGTCTGCTGTGTAAGTCAGTTACACACAGAATACTCTTTATCTGGTAACAACAGAAGTAATGGGTCTTACCTCTCAGTCTCATGTTCTGTAAAGGGATTTGCATCAAACTTTTATTAGCCTGTATTGTGGAATTAATTAATATTTGGCCTTCCCCTTGGCAATGGGAAAATAAAGGACTGTGTCTTTATAAGTTCAGAAGAGTACAGGAAAGTGGTTCTGGAAGCAAATGCAGATAATTTTAAAACTAGGAAGTCTGATATCTCTTGAATGCACATCTGGCTGCATGCAATGTTTTTGTGTTCCTCATGGATGTCCCTCATGGACTAGCTGTTTTTACTTCTATTATCACTTCAGAGAAACTTGAAAGTGAGAAGCTGAATGTTGCTGAAGTTACTCAATCCGAAATTGCTCAGAAACAGAAGCTACAGACAGTGCTTGAGAAGATCAATGAAACCCTTAAACTCCCACCAAGAAGCATTAAGTGGAACGTTGACTGTAAGTTGCTTGTTTTGTATGTTGTTCCCATTAGTTGGCAGCTGAGAGTTTGTAGTTGCAATATGGAATACGTAAATATCAAATGCTGTGGGAGAGCCGAAACCTAGTATTTATGGTAGGACCTGTTCTTCAGTAGGAGGTAATGAAAAGGGTGAACATATACAGTACTCTCTGCCCTTTTTCCTGCTGCTCAATCTCCAATTTAAATAAACTTTTAAGTCCATATGCATAACAGTTAGTTTTCTGTTAATAATTTGGTTTCCTGAAAGGGGTAAGTACCCCTTAAAAATAAATGTAGTAGCTAGGCTGAAGGAGAGTTAGATTCACGGACGCTGCATTTGTTTAAGATGTACAACATAGATATTACTAATATTTCTGATTGTTTAAGACTAAATCTGAGACACTGATTTTGATTACAAAACCCTCATCAAGATTAGGACCATCCCCTTCCTGTTCTATTTTATTAGAAATGAACATCATAATATCTATATAGAAATGACCAGCACAAGACGTTTTAATGGATATGTGTTGCAGAAAGCAGGTTATCAACACTTATAGAAAATTAGGCCTCTTGATCTGTTTTAAATTTGGTATCTGGAATAATTTCTCCCTGGTGAATACCTGGAACAGTATATAGCAGTTCCTCTATCTGTCCTGAGCTGACCTGTTTTGTGTCTTATGTTCTGTCCACAATAAATCTACGATAGGGATAAAAATAGTTCCAGAGAGGGAGAATGAGCATTAGGCATCACTGACATTTGCTTTTGTATGGTCCCACTGAGTTTCCTGCATCCTTCTCTCTCCAACCTCCTGCCCGCCCCCCGGCCCCGGTTTGTTTTTTTTTTGCGTTTTCTGTTACACAGCTGGATGCAGGGTGTTTGGAGCAGCCTGATAATTTAACTTCTAGTTTTCATTTAATGTTTTGCATGTTTTTGAGAGCAAAAAAGATAGGCTGCAGCAGTTGAAGCCAGCTGTAGCACACATTGATGCTAGGCAGACAGACATCTTTTTAGCATTCTGCTATGGCACCTCCTTTCCTACCAGTGGCACCTCAGAAAAATTTGACAGTGATGTCACATTTTATATGTATGGATAGGTGGAGAAATCTCTACTGCGTAGTTGAGGCTTGCAGTGGACGATAATGAGGAAGGATATGTTAGTGAATCTGATCCTGCTGTACAGTGAAGTAAGGTAGTTGTTATTGGTTAGTTCATACGTAAAATTCACTGTACTGTAGCTATCAAATATTGTTTTGGAATACTACTCTGCAGAAGGCTATGAGTGCAAAATCAAAAAAAAAAAAGTAATAAGAATTAGGATTCATTTTGATGCCAGTAGTTTGATACTTGATTAAAAATTTCCTACAGTACGGCTTTTGATATCTTGTAAGTCATGTTAGTGTTAACTACCCATATGAAACCTGCTGTGAAAAGGCTTCAATAACAAGAACTATAACAGCTTAATGAGGAATGTTTGAGTCATTGAGTTTAGTAAGTTATTGCTCAAGGCTTCTGCCAAAACAGGCTCATTTATCATCCTGCAGACTTTGTGACACTTAAAAATGAATAAGTGCATGCTGTGAATACAAAAATATCTTTCTGATAGTCCATAAATACTTACTGAAATAAAGGGAATAAAAAGAAAGGCAAGGAAAATGCATAGAGATCACTTAAGCTGTCGTGCATAAAATCTGGCTTTTGGTTTAACTGTAGGTTTCCATGAAGCCTATGGCATCCAGACACGTTGCAAAAACTAGTGCTTTGGTACTGATGGATATTACTGACTGGGCAGCTTCCACATGGCCTGTTGAGGAGGAGACAAATGAAGGAGAGGTGCCTTAAAAGTGCCCCTGGCTCCAGGTGGCAAGAGGAGGAGAGTCATATAATCCCTACAATCTAAAAAGTAAAAATATGTGCCCTAGTTGCTTGCAGTTTGTAACTTGTGCTTTTAATATCTATTTCAGCTGTCCATGCTAAAAGTCTTGTAGCAATACTTCATCTTCTGGTTGCGTTATCACAGTATTTTCGAGCACCAATAAGACTACCAGATCATGTGTCCATTCAGGTTGTTGTTGTGCAGGTAAGAGAAGTATTAAACAACTTCTGCCAGCGTTGAGAATTTGACTGAGTTTTTTTATTGATGGTGGTTTTTTTGTTTGTTTTCTTTTGGGTGTTGTTTTTTTTTGTTGTTGTTGTTGTTTTGTTGATTTTTATTTTTTTTTGAAAAAGACACCTAGCGTTTCTGTTTGGACATGCATGTGTTTCTCTCCTTGGCTGACAAGAAACACACATGCATCTTCTCTGCTGACAATACTCTGACCAGAAAAAGGCAGAAATGCTTTGCCAGATTGAACTGTGGTTCAGAATATCATATTTTGATTGTGAAGTGCCCAGACTGTGACATGAAAAATATATGAAGCATTATTATTGTTGGAATGCATTTTCTTATCACCCAATACATCTCTTGAATTACTACTTTTCCCATTTTTGACGGTCTTCTCACTTGTGTAGAGATTCAAATCATTCTTGGCACTGAATGATGAATTGTCACTGTTTATTACATTCAGATTCATGTTAGGTGACTATTCTTTTTCAGCCTTGTGCATGCTAATTTATTCTGATTACAGTGTTAGCTCTCTCATAAGCATGCAAAAAACCCCTACAACTATTTTTTTTTTTTTGTCAGTGAGTCTCCCTGTGACTGACGTGAGCTATGTCCATACATACTCTTCATGTTATTCTGTTTATTGTATTACTTTGCTGGAGTTGTGCTAGCTCTATCTTGTTTGGCCTCTTCCCAATTAATTTGCTTTTCTCTTTCTCCAACTAATTTTGCTTTTCTGTTTCACCCTGTAACTGTCATTATTTATATTTTTAACTGATGTTATCCCTAAGTATCTTGTGCAAAGAGCTGTTACTCAATTTTTGCATGACTGAAAATGTGAGCAAGATCTGAGAAAGTAACCACTTCTTACTGCATTTACAGCACACAAGTTTTGTAATTTGGGGAGAAATTTGAAGGAGAGTTTCTGGTACATGTATCAGGGACATCTGATAATCAGTTCACTGACTGTTATATTCTGCTTGGTGTGTTTCAGACCATGAGAGATAACCCCAGCAAATCTGCAGTTTTGTGTCTAAGACTTTAGAGGAACATAATTCTCAAACAGTTTCATTTAAATATTTTAAATATATTAATTACACTGGTTTTTGTCAAAGTTCTACCAAAACCAGCATAAGAAAGAAAGGGTGCAGCAGTCAGGGCATCTTTGGAATAAGAAATGAAAAAAGAACAACCCAATCCTTAAATAAAGAACCAGAACTTGCATTCTGCTCTCTCTCCACATGTCAAGACAAAATTCCCATTGAAATCTTGTTTAATAGGCTAATGTAGTTCAACAGCAAATCCACTGAAGTCAGTAGAGATAAACCAATTTAAAAACAATAAGTAGTGGGAGAATCTGGCTCAGTGCTTTGCCTCTTAGCTACACAGCTGTAGCTAAGGCACCAGTGGATTGCAGAGAAAGCAGTTGCACCAGAATAAAGCCCAAGCTATGTTATTGAAGATTTCACCTTGCAGACCCAGTCCTTGATGAAAGCCAATCAGTGGAACTCCAAGGCTATGCTGATTCCCATTAACAGAGGGTGGGGGCTAGTATTCTTGCTATAATTGTGCTTAAGACATTTTTAATTTTTTTATGGAGGGTGTTTTTTTTAAAAAAAAAAAAAAATCTGTCTTTCCAGTTCTGTGGGATTGTTTTTTTATTATTCATCGTATACCCTTTGATCTCAATGAAACTTTTAATCAAAAACCTAAAGCCTAATTTAGTGTTCAAACTTTCACATCTGATGTTCTAAACCCTCAGCCATACTGTAAAGTAAGGTCATGCCTAGGGAAGCTCAACAGACTCTGGTAGCTGGTTTAAAATTCTATTCTATACAGTTGATAAAGGGAGTGGTAGAGAAAGAAAAATAACAGAAGACATAATTTTGAGGAATTTTTTAAGGAAGACTGCCTTAATTTATATTATGATTTTGTTAGGTCTAGAAATGCCAAAAATGTTTGCTGTGTTGGCTGAGCATAGTTTACTGAAATACTGAAGATATTTCTGACATAAAAAATGTGCTGATGCCCAACAGGTAATCAGCACAGTTCTTATGAAAGCTTGTTTTCTTGGGCTGTTTTGTACAAAAGCTGTTAGCGATGAGAGTACTATGAAATCTGTGTGTTAAGCTGTTTATGAAAAATTGTGATACTTGCACCTTTTGTAGCTGTTTTACTACATAGCTTTTCTTTCCTTCCATACTGATAGAATGAATAACTTTGAGCAAAGCCCAGGCTTTGTTTGGTCTTTTCTACTGAAACAAGAGAGTTTTTGTGGAGAGCTGGATCTTGCTGTCATTTTTGTTCCTTTTATTCTTCATTTTCTATTTTGCCATCCTCAGATGATTAAATGACATTTTGTGCAAGAGCTGTTAGTCAGAGACTGTAAAGTTGAAATGGCGGAGCAGACAAGGCGGCTTCAATATATTCTCAATATTGGGGAAATCAGTTCTTGGGCGCACAAACCACTGTAAAGGAAAGCCAGGATAATAATGGGAGCAGAGGAAGGTCTATTTTACAAGCTTAATTTGATAGCATTGGCCCCACAGCCTCTCTGAAAGTGAGTCTGAATTGTTTCTGGGCAGCATTGCCTGCAGGTTCCCAGGAAATCTTTTTTTGAACCTATGATAAATGGTTTGTTCTGTCAAGCTCCAGAATGGTTCTGCACTTCGTCTTGGTGGGGCAGTTATAAAATACGGTCCATCAGATTAAATGCATAGCAACAGTACAGAGGCAAAACCCATTCAAACATCAGGAAGATTTTCCAAGTGGGACTTTGTGTGGGAAACTAAGCAGTTGGCCCTCAGTTATAGAAAACTGATCATGTATAGTTGATGCAAATAGAGGTGAAGAGACCCTTTCAATGTCTAGACATGCTACCCAGCTTTCAGATTTTTATTTTTATTTTTGTCATTCTAGGAGTAGTTGCCAAATTAAAATGATAAGTGATTGGGAAGATCTTGGCCTTTAGTTCAGTCTTTCAGCTATGAGGGAGCAAAATGCTAAGCCTATCCAAATAAAGTCTTCTGTGGTCACTGGAATGTGTGTCCAGGTTTTCCATTTAACAGGGAATCTTTGAATTCATGCCTTATTTCTCAGTGTGTTTCAGATAGTAGTTGTTCATTTGTATCATTCATTATTTCAGTTCTAGCCCCTTTTATCTTTACGGAACTTGGCTGAGCAGTCTTTCACTCCTCACTAGGATTTCTTTTTATTTTGGGAAATATTGTGTCATTCTCTGTGAAGTTCAAAACAACTTCACAACAAGTGACATCAGTGTTAGGGTCAGTTTTGCGTTTGAGAGTTTTTAAACGTGAAAAAGATGCATGGGAAGCAGCCTGCATAGAGAAGGTACTTAGACTTTTATTTCTGAGGTTGATTCATGTTGTTGGGACATTTTCACCAGTCAATCTTACAAGTACAAAGCATAGGTAAGTCTGTCTTGACGCATGCTGGTGTCCAGCAGATGCATGTTGTGTTTGGGTAATGTGGAAATTCCATTTTTGTAGACAATAGGATAGAGGTTCAGAATTCCTCTTCATATTAATATCAGTTTATCAAAAAGTGAAATGTTTTATGTTGATACTAGAGAATGTTTTAGGCCATGTTGCACATTTGCAGACTGAAGGTAGAGTGCAGAAGGCCTTTTTCTTCCCTATATCAGCAGACTGAGCACTGAGAAATACCATTGCCATTGCTGTGATGCTCACCCCCTCTAGGAGAGTGGAGTGATAGGGCTTTTGCTCCAGAATGCATTATTGGCACATCAGAATCACCATCAAGGAATAAAACTTCCCTTCACCCTGCAGCTAAGAGAAAAAAAAAAAAGAAAAAAAAGAAAAAAAAAAAAAGCCAGAGTGTAATTAGAGTATAATTTTAACTTGAACTAGACTGTAACTTCAAGTACAAATGCTTATTTGTTGTCTGTACAACCTGGAGATGAAGATAGCCCTAAATGATGCAAATTTTCTTCAGACTTTCAAGACATATGACAGAAGGGGCCTCGGCAGCTGATCTATGCTCCGTTCTGTATGTAACACCGTTCTGTCTTTATAATGTTTAGAGCTCCTCCTGTGTTTTAACTATATGCAAGATATTTAGTAACAGGGCTTTAAAAAACATTAAGAAACCCCCCTGAAACTGTCATCTGTCTAAAAGGACAATTCAGATTGTTCTAAGTGCCACTCTGAAGTAACTGAGAGGATGCTATGTGTGACTTTCTTGCCAAAAGTAAGCTTGATCCTTATATATATATTATTAATGCAGTTTTGAAGTAATTGACACAAGCCTGGCCAAATTCTCAACGCTTCATACACCCAGGCCTGCCTCTGGTGAGGGATGTATTATCTTCTCCAAAGCAGGGAAGAACAGTAGCTCCAGTTGACATGCCATGAAGGACTTTTCCAAAATGCTATTCTGCTTTTCTCTTTTCTACATAGAATGCAAGTCTAGGACCACAATAAGTTTATTTTTCTCATTTCCTTGTGTGACAGGGAGTGAAGAATCATGAATAATTGCCTAATGTCTAGACTTTATATGCAGCCGTCAGCATTTGCTTGGCATTTCTTTCTGTATTGCAAAATTTTACTAATTCCAGTGAATAGAATTAACAGAAAGAACACAAAGTGAGGCAAAACATATGAGTGGTATGTATACCACCACCATATGACTGTAATCTTCCTCCTGGAAACAATGTCACATTTTTCAACTCTTCTGTTTTGTGACTCAAATTGCAACCATTTGAGTTGGCTTCTGCCATTTTGTGCACAACTTCTATGCACAGGCTGCTTGCTAGCCACCATGTATGAAGGGCTTCTTGCATTGGAAGAGCATTGGAGCTAATGCATATGTTAACATAAAGATGGCCAGGCTTTGGAGCATGCTGTGAATGGATTATCCTACATTTTGGTTTTCCATCACAAGCAAATAGAGCCCTTTTTGTTGAGAGAAGTCAGAAAAGGAAAACACTAAGGTAAAAAAAAAAAAAAGTGTATGAACAGGGCAGAAAGAACAGGTAGCCTAGGAGCAAGATTTTGCCAAAGATGAAGCATGGGCACCCTCTGCCACAATATTCATTGAAATACGAGGTTTAATTCATCTCACCGGAATACAGATCTACTAAAAGACTTACATATGTGTTTAGGTGTTTCAAGTATCTTGCTGAATTGGGGCCCTTCAAAGAAAAGTGAGTTAAGAACAATGAAGGAAGGAAAAGAAATACTTCCTTCTACAGGTGGAGTTTCAAGTTTCTTGTTACTGTACAAGAGAGTTTTTTGATATATTTGAAAGGAGAAATAATACATTATCGTGTTTGTTTAAAAAAGTTCTTATTTTGTAGATTTTGTATCTAATTATGCTTATACAAATTAAAAGAGATCACAAATACATTTTTACTGTACCCTAAGCATTAAACTTTACTGAGAAAAATGTCACTTTTTTATTTTTTCCAGAAACGAGAAGGAATCCTCCAGTCTCGTCAAATCCAAGAGGAAATAACTGGTAACACTGAGTATGTCAACACCACTTTTGCCAGCAATTCAGTAATTGAAAACAGATGTGTCTCAGAAATTTGACCATTTGCTGATATTTAGATTTTGGTATTGGGGTTCCAAGGAAGATGATGCATGAGCCAGTGATTGTATTTCAGTCTTTGCAAGAGCTACAAACATGCATCTAAAAATACAAAAGGATCTGGAAATTCAGAGCTAGGGAACTAAAAGCAGGAGACCAGGATAAAAGAGAAGACAGAGTGAAGATACTCAAAATCTCTGTGTTTTATATTTACTAGTATTTATTTCTGCATTTATTGTATTTCTTATTATTGTATTCAGAATGCCTTCAAACAAACAAGAAAGATATATCTCTTTTATGTTGGTATTTATTTGATAAAGAACAACTTGATTCTGTCAAAAAGGCATGCAATATGACTATTTTTTAGTTGTTTGGACTTTGGGGATGTAAAGTGACAGTAGTAAGCTTTGTACATGTCATCTCATCAAGCCATTTGTAACAGAAAAGTTATTCCAAACCAACAGAAAGCAATCATAGAATATCCTAGTTTCTAATAGATTGGAGAGAATCCAGACTAATGACTTTTGATTAACCTTTATGGATTTATTTGTGTAATATTTATATGAGGGATCAACTAGAGCAAAATGCCATACTTCTTAATAAGGTAGTCCAAGTATTGTTCTGCCTGCAATTTGTATTGCAGCTGATGTGACAAATGCATCTTTAAAGCAAAGGGAAATTTTTCAGAAAATTAACATGAAAAAGTATTCTTAATTGGCAAGGTGTGTTGATTTGGTTCGACAGTAGGAAACCTGGGATCTGGCCTTTCCATGAAACTTTTGTGAAGCCAGGAGATATTATGCTGATGGTCTCCAGACTAATCCGGAGTCTCATCTGGAGTAACTTAATGGAGGTTTTCTTAATTCCATGAATCTCCTCCAGTTTTCACAAAGCTGAAGATCTGGCTACATATGCCGTTTTATTTTGCAGGACAATGTCTGCAAGAGAATTATATATATAAACTTTTATTTATTTTTTTTCTATAGGGCATTTTCAGGAAGACACGGTAAGTTAATTTGATTGTTAACTTTTTCTTAAGGCATCCAGAGTAGACATTAGTTTTGCAATGGGTGGTCATTTTGATCAAACTGCAAGGAAGTAGAGTATTTATAATTGACCTGACAAATATATGAATATATGTGCCACAGACTGTTGTGACAGTTAACAAAAGGAGAAAAGCATTAAAATCAGTCTGACCATCTTTTAAACACATTTCAGTACTTTTCAGCACATGTTAATTTGCAGATGCTTTATAGTTTAACATCCAGAGCATTACTGTAATGGTATTGATGGTCATAAGCTCACAGCATAATACGAAATGATGTCTTATGGTAAACCAGCTGCTATACTTGTTGGCATTCTTGCATATGTTACCTACTTACACTTCACTGACTTTGGGTTGTTATTCAGCAGGTTCCTGTGCCTAGAATGTTTCATGATTGGTATTGACACTGGCCAAGCGCCTGGCCAACAGAAAACACATATGAGGAGTTCAGATGGAGTCCCACCAGGAATTTAGCATTTGTTTCTTATATTGTTTCAACAATTACTTTACTGCTAAGCTAAAAAGATACCTGCATGACATTTTTCCCATGATATCCCAGTGCAGTCTTACTTCCTTTAAAGTCACCCTTCTACAAATAACCTTTGGATGTACTTTAGCAGTTTTCATTGAGGAATATGAATGTAGCTTTTTGTGGAGTCGTTCTCTAGCACTCAGGTGATTGTCCATATGGACATTTCTCTGAAAAGGTTATTTTTTTTCTTTTTTCACCTTCAGAAGGTAACCACAGTACTGTTGTAGTCATTCTGCCCTAGGTTGCCTGTCCTACTAATCATGTACTTTTATGATTATGTTGCATTATCAGAATGGTCCAACAACATCTGTAAGAAAGATTGTTTTGCAGCTGTATAATTGTAAGCTTGCCTGAGATGGTTAATACAGTGTAGCACTCCACAATGCAATCCGCTGAGTGATACATACATATAGTGGCCCCTGTGGAAAATTTTCCTCTGTAGATGTGATTCCAGAAGTAAACTCGTGTTCTTCTGAACAAAATAAGTTGGTTACCTAACTCCCTGTACCTGGCTGTTCGGGATTTTATGCATAAGTATTCCACCCTTTGCTCATTTTTGAGAAACAGGTTGTTAGGTAATCCAAGTCATACTTGAAAACGATGCTTTCCCTAAATAATAGCAACTTAGAGCAAAAGAGAAATATGCAAAATATGTGGTACTTGGAATACAAAGAGAGTGTATTGAAACATTTTGCTGACTCTTGTCTTAAATAAGCATGTGCTTTAGTGTTTACCCTGCATCTGGACAACTGCTGCTAAGTACATTAACATCTCTGATTTTTTTTCAGAAAGAGATGCATTTGACACTTTATTTGACCATGCTCCAGACAAGCTCAATGTAGTAAAAAAGGTTCAAAGTTTTTTATTTTTAAAATACATAATATGTATCTGCATGCTTGTGTGAGTATATGTTGTGTGTGCATGTATATAATATAACATTGCCATAGTTTGTATACATTAAATATCACTAAGCTTTATGCTGAAAAGAAAAGTAGAAATTAATGATTATAATGTTAGTTTTTGTAAATATTTAGTGGCCTGAAATTAACTTTGGAACACAGAAAAAGATACAGTTATCAAAGTTTTCACCAAAAAGGAGATCTCACAAAGTATATGTTGATTAAAACTCAACTGGGTTGATTAAGTTCACTGATGCCAAAGAGTTACACAGTTTACAACTGGCAGGGGTCTGACCTGGAGTATTTTGGCTGCTGTCTGATTTGAGTGGAATCCAATTACCCACTTCCCTACACTCTGCCAGAAGTTTTTTTGAATTATTATTATCTCTGTTTCAAAACAGTGAATTTTTTATTTATATACATCATATCACAGAATTTCTAGGTTGGAAGAGATCTCAAGATATCAAGTCCAACCTCTGACCTAACACTAACAGGCCCCACTAAACCATATCCCTAAGCTCTACATCTAAACGTCTTTTAAAGACCTCCGGGGATGGTGACTCCACCAGTTCCCTGGGCAGCCCGTTCCAGTGTCTAACAACCCTTTCGGTAAAGAAGTTCTTCCTAACATCCAACCTAAACCTCCCCTGGCACAACTTTAGCCCATTCCCCCTCGTCCTGTCACCAGGCACGTGGGAGAATAGACCAACCCCCACCTCGCTACAGCCTCCTTTAAGGTACCTGTAGAGTGCAATAAGGTCGCCTCTGAGCCTCCTCTTCTCCAGGCTGAACAAGCCCAGCTCCCTCAGCCGCTCCTCGTAAGACTTGTTCTCCAGGCCCCTCACCAGCTTCGTAGCCCTTCTCTGGACTCTCTCAAGCACCTCCATGTCCTTCTTGTAGCGAGGGGCCCAAAACTGAACACAATACTCGAGGTGTGGCCTCACCAGAGCCGAGTACAGGGGGACGATCACCTCCCTAGCCCTGCTGGCCATACTGTTTCTTATACAGGCCAGGATGCTGCTGGCCTTCTTGGCCGCCTGAGCACACTGCTGGCTCATATTCAGCCGACTGTCAACCAAAACTCCCAGGTCCTTCTCTGCCTGGCAGCTCTCCAACCACTCATCTCCCAGCCTGTAGCTCTGCTTGGGGTTATTGCGCCCCAGGTGCAGGACCCGGCACTTGGCCTTGTTGAACTTCATGCAGTTGACCTCAGCCCATCGGTGCAGCCTCTCCAGATCCTCCTGCAGAGCCTTCCTACCCTCGAGCAGATCGACACACGCACCTAACTTGGTGTCATCTGCAAACTTACTGAGGGTGCACTCAATGCCCTCATCCAGATCATCAATGAAGATATTGAAGAGGACCGGCCCCAGCACCGAGCCCTGGGGAACACCACTAGTGACCGGCCTCCAACTGGATTTGACTCCATTTACCACAACTCTTTGGGCCCGGCTATCCAGCCAGTTTCTAACCCAACGAAGCGTGCGCCACTCCAAGCCAAGAGCAGCCAGTTTCTTGAGGAGAATGCTGTGGGGAACGGTGTCAAAAGCCTTGCTGAAGTCAAGGTAGACCACATCCATAGCCTTTCCCTCATCCACCCAGCGCGTCACTTTGTCATAGAAGGAGATCAGGTTCGTCAAGCAGGACCTGCCCTTCATAAAGCCATGCTGACTAGGCCTGATCGCCTGCTTGCCCTGCAAGTGCTGCGTGATGACTCTCAAGATAATCTGCTCCATGAGCTTCCCTGGCACTGAGGTCAAGCTGACAGGCCTGTAGTTTACCTGGGTCAGTCCTCCGGCCCTTCTTGTAGATGAGCGTCACATTTGCTAGCCGCCAGTCAACTGGGACCTCCCCCGATAGCCAGGACTGTTGATAAATGATGGTAAGCAGCTTGGCCAGCACCTCTGCCAGTTCTCTCAGTACCCTTGGGTGGATCCCATCCGGCCCCATCGACTTGCATACATCCAAGTGCCGTACCAGGTCACCAACCATTTCTTCATGGATAGTGAGGGCCACATCTCTCTCCCCATCCCCTTTCACCAGTTCAGGGTACTGGGTATCCAGAGAACAACCGGTATTGCCGCTAAAGACTGAGGCGAAGAAGGCATTAAGCACCTCCACCTTTTCCTCATCTCTTGTAACTAAGTTTCCCCCTGCATCCAGTAAAGGATGGAGATTCTCCTTAGTCCTCCTTTTTGTGTTGATGTATTTATAAAAACATTTTTTGTTATCTTTAATGGCAGTAGCCAGATTGAGCTCCAGATGAGCTTTGGCTTTTCTAATTTTGTCCCTGCACAGCCTCGCGATATCCTTATAGTCCTCCCTAGTGGCCTGCCCACTTTTCCAAAGATTATAAACCCTCTTTTTTCTTCTAAGCTCAAGCCACAATTCTCTGTTCAGCCAGGCTGGTCTTCTTCCCCACCAGCTCGTCTTTGGGCACGTGAGGACAGACTGTTCCTGCGCCATTAAGATTTCCCTCTTGAAGAGCGCCCAGCCTTCCTGGACTCCTCTGCCCTTCAGAACCGCCTCCCACGGGACTCTATCAACCAGTGTCCTCAGCAGCACAAAGTCAGCCCTCCGAAAGTCCAATACAGTGGTTTTACTGATCCCCTTCCTGGCCTTGCCAAGAGTAGAGAAATCCACCATTTCATGGTCACTCTGCCCAAGACAGCTCCCGACAATCACATCCTCCACCAGTCCTTCTCTGTTTGTGAAGAGAAGGTCTAGCGGGGCGCCACCCCTGGTAGGCTCACTAACCAGCTGTGTCAGGAAGCTATCTTCCACGCTCTCCAGAAACCTCCTGGACTGCTTTCTCTGGGCTGTGTTGTGCTTCCAATGTTTTCATGTTCACTTAGTTTCTGTTCATGAGGAACTAAATAAATCAGAACTGAAATCATTACAGCTAAATGCTATGTGGAGCACCAAAAACTATTTTTATTATGTTATTGTTCATTTTGTTGAAATGTGAAAAGCAGAAAGAGTAATATACCTGTTACCATTTCAGATATAAAGGTTTCTTTGTGTAGCTTACAGAAGGATACACAGCCAACATCTCTTTGAAGAGGAAAGCAACTCCAAATTGTGCAGTCGCAGACAATTAATAAAGCCTTCAGAATCAAATATTAAGATCATGAATGTAGTGTTTCAGTTTTAAAACTTAAAAAAAAAAAAAAAAAAAGTATTGTATTGTAGTCTCTTTGCTCATGCAAGTTCTGTTCTGAGTGGAGTTCATTCCATGCATGGAACTGCTGCCCTACTGAATAGACCTTCACTAAACTATTTTCACATTTCAGACTCTCATCACATTTGTGAACAAGCATCTCAATAAATTGAATTTGGAGGTCACTGAACTGGAAACCCAGGTAGGATTGTATAGCCTATATTGAAGGGGAGGGATACTTGCACTGTTATGCGCTATGGCTCCATCTTTATTCACAAATTCCATTGTCCTGTTATTGGTAGGACTCTAAGATGTTACTTCACTGGGAAGCCCTTCAATTTTAAGTATGTTCATATGAGTAAAACCCTCAACAATTAAGCATAGAAATCATAAGGGCAGCTAAATTTCTCTTAGAGCAGTTTTTTACTTTCATTAGCATAAAAATTATTTAGCTTGGGTGCTGGTAAGTGCTGTTAGGAGAACCGGTGCTTGTTTTGGTTAGGCTCTGTCTGCTTGGTTTGATACAATTTCAAGCAGAACAGTTTTTTTCCTGCCTACCTTTACACAAGCCAGTAATCCCACGGGATTGTAATGACTATTTAGTGAGATACATTCTTGAGACTAAAGCTGCTCAAGTGTATAGGCAGCTGTACAGCTGGTCTGCAGGCTTGATTGCACCACAGAAATAATGTGGTACACAGTCTTCTTTCTTGTTTCTCTGCTAAATTGGGTTATTCTGTGGTTTTAATAAATCCCTATATGAACAATTGCAGCAGTTACCGTAAGAAAATTACATGGTCAGACAGGAAGGATGCTATCCACACTATCAGAAAAAAAAAATGATGTTTTCAAGACAGGGTTTATTTTATGTTATGTTTCATGTTATTACGAACAGGGTTAATTTGAGTAGCTATCACTCCGATCGATATTTTTCAAAGGTAAAATTGAGATTTAGATGTAAAGAATGTGTAAGGGCTTTCAGAAAGATGTCACTGTGCCTGCTTATTGCATTGTTTACTTTTGGAAAAAAATGTATTATTTAAATGCGCTGAGAAACACTTTAAGTGTGTATCCGAAACAGCATTCTCTAAGATGAGAGACTATTTCTATCAGTTGAGAGAAAATGAGCTACCTCAGGAAGGCTGAATCATAGAATCATTTAGGTTGGAAAAGACCCTTGAGATCATCAAGTTCAGCTGTCAGCATAACACCACCAAGTCCATCACTTATTATTGAATCACAGAATGACTCATGTTGGAAGGGACCTTAAAAGTCATCTAGTTCCATCCCCCTTGCCATGGGCAGGAATGCCACCCACTAAATCAGGTTGCCCAGGGCCCCATCCAACATGACCTTGAACCCCTCCAGGGATGGGGCATCCACAGCTTTTCTGGGCAACCTGTTCCAGTGCCTCGCCACCCTCTGGGTGAAGAATTCCCTCCTAACCTCTAATCTAAATCACCCCTCATGTTGTTTAAAACCATTCCCCCTTGTCATGTCATTATCTGACTGAGCAAAATGTTGCTCTCCATCTTTTTTTTTTTTTTTTTTTTTTTTAAGGGTGCTTTTTTTTGATTATGAGAATATCTCAGTGCACTGATACACCTGATGCTACAAGGTTAAGAGTGAGATGCCTTTAACAAAATCTTACAGATGTTACTAATTTTTAGATTGAGATGAACATGTATCATAGCAATTAGTTATTTTCTATACGTAATTGCATACACTGAAAATTAGATTCACACAAACTTGCAAAACATAGAGGATGATTCTTTGTTCCTTTATTTCTTTCAACATACTGAATTTCTGTGTGGTGATGAGATTGCACCTTCATTCTGCTTCCTTCTACTCAGGGAGTGTGTGCCATTTGATAGCTTGACAGGTCTTTTCTGATTGCCTGCAACCAGCAAAACAAAAAGCAAAGGCATAGATCAAAGCCACTGACCACTGCTCTCTCCAGGTGCTTTATTCTGCATGCGTATTCAAAAAATATATTGAGAAATATCTTTTCTACAGTTTGCAGATGGTGTGTATTTAGTCCTGCTAATGGGTCTCCTAGAAGGCTATTTTGTTCCTCTCCACAGCTTTTTCTTGACTCCTGATAGTTTTGAACAAAAGGTAATTATATTTCTTTTTTTTTCTGTTAAAAACAAAGAAACAAAAATGACTAGTAGTACAATACGAACTTTCCTATGCATCATTTTAAGACCAATCATTACTGTAGTGTCTGTTGCTATCCAAGCAATTCCAATGTCTGTTCAAGACAAGCACTACATGAGCCATCACGTTCTAATTTTTAAACTTGGGGGAGTTGGGTTATTCTTATATTTAAGTATTTTTTTTCTGTGTGAAATATTAGTTCAGATGTTATTTTTCAATTATTTCTGTATTTTTCAAACCATCATCACCACACAGGAAAAAACAAACAAACAAACAAAAAACCAATGGATTGTCTGGATTGATATATGAAGCCCTGATTTTTATTTTTCTTCCCTTCCAAGCATCTTTTTGGTTTTTTGACCATTTATAGTATACTGTTTATAGATCATCATAATGACTTCTTATATTACGTTACTAGGTCCTCAATGTATCCTTTGCATTTGAGCTAATGCAAGATAGTGGATTGGAAAAACCAAAGCCAAGACCAGAAGGTATCCATTCTACTTTTCCTTGTATCTCTATAAAACTTTGTGTTGGATCCAGACCTTTTCTCATGGGGTTGTGATATGAATAAATTAGGGTTAAAATGGTAATAAAAGAGAGAAAGGCAAGATGCATTTTGAAGTGCTCAGGTAGTGCTGCATTTTATGTGACTGATAGATACACTTGTTCAAATGTTGCAAGGCTTGATTTCTTGAATGACAAGGGTAAGATTTGCTTGACCAAACACATGCAGTAATATTCAGATATCCAATGAAAGAAGAACGTAATTGTGAACAGCGTCACTTGCAAATATGAATTGCTCCAATTGCTCCATTTTCCCGTCCTGCATCGTTATACTAAACTTCAAGTATTCCAGTGTAACTTACAAGATTTTCTTAAAAGATGTAGATGTTGTGGAAGAAAAATTTCAAATGTTCACTTAACTGTCTTTGAGTGTAGGACCTAATCATGCATATTTTAAATCAGATTTAGAGCTAGAAACTGAAAATAAAACATGTCTTCAATGAAGGTTCTGTTGCTGACATTCGCAGGACCAGGATTCCACTCCTCAGTCATAGAAGTGCAAGGTTTAAATCCAACTCTTCAGGCTGGATATAAGACCCTTGATTCACTGTATGTGTTCCATCTTAACAAAAGTAGGCATGTGCACACAAAAATTGTCTCAGGACTAAGCCTTTGCTGCTTGTGCATTTAATCTGGACTTACCCAGCCGATTTTTTTACTTCTATTGATTTCTTGAACTCTTATCCACAATCATGCTTAACTACACCAGTGGTGACTTTGTCACAAATTTTTATGTTTGAAAAAGTCAAAAAGAGAAGGGGGAAATAGTGAAATCTGGGGGAAATAGTGAAAACAGAGAGTACCTGTGATCCCTTACTCCCCATGGAGGTTTAAAATTCTTATGGCATTTAATTTTTCAGGTATTTATTGCTCTAGGGGACAGCTAATTTTTCCAGTATAAATCAAGCCATAAGAATATTTCAGCATATATAGGACATTTCTTGTGCAATTATTGAAATACTTAATATGAAACTTCCTGCCCAATGTGAATGGAAAAACACATCTGTTTTATGTGTTGTTACATTGGGCACAATGCCCATACTTAAAATTTCCAGTGAGCAAAAGAGTATTGAAAAGGATCTTACCCCAGAAGTGTATACTAAATACTCTTTAAATTCCTACACTGTTTCTTTGAGGTTCTTGAGGAAAAAAAAATGCTGAAAAGTGCTTCAGAATATGAAAAACATATTTAGTGGAAAAAAGAATGTGGTTAAGTAAATGAGTATGAAAACCAATGATTTTTTTGGGGTCAACAGTTTATTTGGCTTGTTTTCAATATAATTGAAAGGGTTTAAAAAGTTTTCCATGACCTTTTACTTTAAAAATCGCCAGAGCATTAATCTACTGAGTCTATAACAAATTCATTTGCAGTTTGAGCTTTTTCAGATTACTTCTTGAAACATGTACATCAAAGCCAAACTTAAGTTTCTCTTTTTGAAAATTTCAACCAGTAAAATGTTTTATGTTAGTCAAACACAATTAGCAATGGAAATAACTCATCTTCCTCTGTGAGCACACTGCTTTTTAGTGTGAACCGTTTTGTGGAATTCTGTTGTGGTGGTGGAATTTTATGGTGACTTGGCAAATACCTGTCAATTTATCTCTTCATTCATTTGAAGTTCTGTATTAGGAAATGAAGGTGTTATGCAGCTTGCTGTTGGCATCAGAGGAAACTTCCTGAGATATATACAGTGTTACATACAAAGTATAACACAATGTTGTGGGGCAACATGCCCTTCCTGTAGCTTTTAGCATTTTCTCTTCATTTCATAGTAAGCATTTTTGATATGGTTTATCAAGAGTCACAGAACCATGGTTTCATGCATAATTTAATGATGAAATCTAGGTTTGATTGTTTTCACTTTGTCCATAGGTGTCAGTTTGCCATGTGGCTAACATCTTTAGCCCTTCAGTTAGTATACTTTAGGACACCATGCATAGCTCTGACTGGAGGTATTGTTCAAAGTACAACCCCTTTGCAATCTGTGAGAAGCATCAGTATAGATAAATATAACGGCAAAACCACCTGGTGATTACATACACAATTTACTAGGTTTACTTGGAGGCTTTGATAACAGTGGGAGTATGCACACCATCTGCCCTCTGCCTTCGTGGACAATTCCAAGGACCAAAGTTAGGAGACTGAGTTCCTATACAGTCAACAGAAAGAGATGGGGCCTTTCTGATGGGCAATTCTAAGTCCCTATTTGAGATTGAATATCCCTTGAAGCACTAATGTAGACTGCTATAGTAGTACATGTCAGTTTGTTTTATAGATTTCTTGTGAAATAATATTGACTTTCTCAACAACTTCCCTTAGAAACAGCAGGTATTCGTTAGCTTTTTGTTTCACATAAATCATTTAGTTTAGACGTTGAGTGTCTAACAACTGATTCAGCCATGTACATAGAATCATAGAATCATAGAATATACCGAGTTTGAAGGGACCCATAAGGATCATCGAGTCCAACTCCTGGCACCGCACAGGTCTACCCAAAATTTTAGACCATGTCCAATTACTTAGCACAGTCCAATTGCTTCTTAAATTCAGACAGGCTTGGTGCAGTGACATCAGCTAACCTAAAGCATTTTCAGAAGTCTTCAAGGGGTACTTGTATACCTAGCTTTTTAGATCCTTTGGAAATTTTCAGATTTTAGCCTTGCATCTAATTATCTTGCCAAAATTAGGCCTAATAATGGAAGTTGCAGCCCAGTATGGGCCAAGACCTGCGAAATTCCTACAGAAAAGTTCCGTTTGTTCTTGCCTTTTTTCAATTTTATTTATTTATTTAGAAAGTTGTTACTTTTTGTCCACAACCAACTGAAGATTCAGTCCTGTCAGTGTATGTGATATTAGGTACAAGTTGTCTCATGGGCCTTTACAATTCGGTTGCATTTCTACATCATCAGCATTAGCCATTTATTTCCCTAACTGAAAGTGGTTGAGAAAATTATTTTTGAGTTGACAGTTTACATGTTATTTGCTTATATTTCTACTCGTTTTTACTATCTTTGTGATTCTGATGTTTATGGATATGAATCTGAGCAAAGAAAGGAAATAGAGAAGGGGTACTTCTTCTGAAAATGTTTTGGCTTATAAAGTTACTAATATTTTTTTCCTTGTCTTTTTTCTAGATATTGTAAATTGTGACTTGAAGTCCACACTAAGAGTACTATACAACTTGTTTACCAAATACAGGAACGTGGAGTGAAGAATTAATTTGGGACGTCTTAACAAAGAAAGCATCATAACTAGCATATCTTTCATCAGTATTCCTCTGCATCTTTGTCCTAAAAGGAGCTAAACCATTTATCTGAAGAATCTTTAATTAACTATTCTCACACATCTATTTTCATAGTAGGTTTAAAGCTAAGGCTATGTAAAACTAATACAAATTATGAAAAAAAAGTTTCAAGGAAGCTACTTGGTTATCTTCTCAGAGAATCCATGTCTCAATAATAACTGCATCATTACACTGTTTTGTAATAGGTGGAACAGCAATGAAAAAAGATTTAGTAACTTTAGTTCAAATTAGACTTTGAAGTCAAACATAGGAAGTTTCTGTATGAAGCATCGATTTTAACATTTTTACTTATATCTTTCCTAATCTGGATAGGGGAAGGATATTTACTATACATGGTAAGATGGTTGCATTCTAATTATGAGAAATATGCATGGGGAGAAGCAGTAAAATACTGTTCACATCACAGCTAAAAAGAACAGACTTTCTCTAGCACTTAACCCGATTAATTTATTTAGTTAGGTTTGAATTTTATGGGTACAAACTGAAGTTGCTACTTATTCTTTCAGACACTATAATGTGATACTCTGCTTTACATATTATTGAACATTCCACCAAATACACTTTGCAGCGTGTTCACTTAGTTTTGTTCAAGGAAGAGATCTTTCTATCTTTTTGTTTCCTAAAGTACACATTTCAGGATAGCACAACTGTATAATACAGTTTCCCTGTATTATTTGTATTATTAGCATAGTATTAGAAAGTAAAAGAATGGCTTGTTTTTCTTTTAATTGTTGGAACACAGGATTCCCAGGTTTTAAATTTAAATTTATTGCTAAATAATATTTAGAATCTGTTCCTTTGACTGAATTTATGATTAATGTATTTTGCTGCATAATGTCCAACATAAAGAATACATATTTTCCAGAAATATTCCTGTAGCCTTTCAGATACAAAAGCACTGTTTTTAGGTCAAAACTACTCCCATCTGCAAAGATTCTGTTAAAGTGTAAGATTCTTTGGTCATTTTATATGGCTATAAAGAATATTTTTTTCTAATCATGACCAAAAGTAAGCTGTTACCTGTTTGGTTTTAGTTTTATTTTTAACAGACATAAAAGAGAAATGGGAATTGATTCTTCCCTTAGACTGCTGTCAAGCACCAGTTATGTTTCCATAAAGAATCTGTAGAGAGTGCCTGGCATGAGTATAAGTCATTAAAAACTGTGCTGGTATAAGCTGAGGAGTAAATTAATCATTTGTTAGAAGTCTTGATGATAGTTTTTCTAATAGAAGTGTTTCAATGCAATCACAGATTCTTGGGATCCTGGGGTACACAGTAAAGAAAAAAAGTCCTTATTGGCCTACTGTTTAGAAGTTTTTGGACTGCTTAGTGCAGGAAAGAGACTTTTGAATAGTCAACCAATTATGTCAAAACTGGTGTAGGTGAAAGGGAGAGGAAGTCTTGAGGCTGTTGGTCTGAAGAAATGTAGTGCTGGTAAGAACAGTATGTAACAGCTGTATGTTACGTATTATACAAAGCATAAAACATATTTTTCAGTTTTCAGGGTTTCTACTTTTAGTTAGTGCTTTCCAGTGCAACATTAGTATAAAGGGAAGAGAAGCGATTACGTTCTGTCTGCAGTGAACATCAACTATGTTAAATATGAAGATGATATTGACTTCTGCTGGAGGGCTACAGAAATTATTCTGTAAATAAATAAATCTCAGTAAGGAAATACCAATTTTTGAAAAGAAAAGTCATTATTTAATTCAAAGGATAATATCAGGATATTCTCTCAACTCAGAAGTTGATATCTTATTGTCACATACGTTCTAAATATTTTCATTAAAATATTTGTTTACCTCTATGTTTTTTAAACTGAGTTTCTGAAGTTAGAGGTACAGAAAATAATGATTATTTGCCTTTTACCATAGGTAGATAACTGGACCTTTGTCAAAATGAACATTTGCGTTATATCTTTAATATTACTGATCTTTCTGAGAAGTTGCACAATAGGAATTAACCAAGCATTTTTTGAGCAAAATGAGATGGAGCTTCTCATATATACCAGCAGCAATTTCAGCTTATTTCAATGTCTGACATGTAAGTTTTCCATTTGCAGACTTAGATTATAGTAATTGTAGTAGTTCATTAACAAATGTATGATGTTTTTTTCTGCAGATCCTACTCAGTTGAAACACTCTTCAAAGTCTTAGCAGTGCCAAAATATTTTGATTGTCCCTGTTTTCAGGAGTGCACTTCCTTTAAAGAGGAGATTTATGTATGCAAAAGAAAAAGGTTAGGAAAAGTGAAACTGTTTTTCACTTGGACTTGAAAACATGTTATTTCCGTGTTATATTGGTGTAACAGTATGGGAGATTTTGAAGTCTCTTAGACTCAATTTTCCACCTGCAAAAAACATAAAACTGACACAGAATTGTGAAATCCTCATGCTGAAATGCAATTATGCAGAACCATGGAAACATTTAAACAACATCCAACCTCTACACAAATATCTGTCCTATAGTAAGAATTTATGTAAGTTATAAGTGCTATATAATCAAGAGTGCCATATGTAAATATAGGCCCATGTGATAATTTTAACACATTCACACAAATAGTGTATGCTGCCAGGTAGGAGTGGCTCACTGCTTATATTTTGACAGTATAGATTTAAATAGCTATCAAATAAATATAAAATCTAATATACAGATTATATCTAATATTTATTGCTTTGATACAGAATATTATAGAAATATAGAATACTACTGTAAGTAGTTGGCTCTTCAGCAATCAATGTAGGCCAGCGCCTTCCAGCAGGGAACTAAAATGTTACATTAGTTGGGCCAAATTCTGCTCACACTTATGATGCTTGTTACACAGTATGTATGTCAATGTACAAATGAATACAGAATTGCCTTCACAATTTATGTTAGGAAATAAGTTGTTTTAGGTCAATCCTGGTCTTATTTATAATGACTTTAAATGCTTAAATAGATCCAACTCAATGGATTAGCCCATGATATGAACAGTCACCTGGAGAAGCCTGTTTCTCCAACTCCAGAGGGAGCCTCTGATCTTGAGGCATGCTATCTCAACACTTTGCGCTGCCTTAAGATCTCATGGTGGTATCTGGGTCTCATGCACCTGGCCATTGTGTCTGTAGTATTCTGTCATCTGAAGGCCCACAGGTTGCTGAGACCCATGAAAACCAGCAAGTTGTTAGCCTGACGTGAGGAACTGAAAGACAGTAAACATTTCTGTTCATGGGGCATTATGAAACTGCCAAAAGAACATTTTTCTGTGCTTCCTTTACTTCTAATCCATCTATTTGCCATCGCAGTAGTATGGTAGCCAGGTTTGTTTTGTGGTTAGAGACAGGCAACATCTCCCTATTGATGGATTCTTTTATGCTCTGTAAACCACACAGAAGTTTGTTTTTCTAAGAGGAGCTACAGATTCTTAGAGTATATCAAAAAAAATGACAAAATAATTATCTAAAATCCTAATATCTTAAGATCAGCTCCTTGCATGTTTCTAAGATGACTGGCTTTTATTTGCCATAAAGACCAGGCCCTAGAAGAAGGTATCAAAGAAATCCTTGCATGATTTTACCTGAGACACGCACATCAGGCCCAGTTGTAATGCTCTATGTTTCTGATGAAGTATGGACTCACTGAGAATCCTATTGAATGATTTGACTGCAGAATATGTAGTTCTTCACATCTCTTAGTAGTTATTTCCCTATTACAGGGGGAGCAGTAGCCCTTGCAGCTACATAGCTTAGGAGCTCAAGTGGACCAGCAAGTGTGGGATAAGGTCAATTTCTTCTGTTGACAGTGGACCAAGTTGCTTGTTGGCACATAAATCAGTGTCATTAGATGAACAGAGCATTTGGTCCTTTCTCTTTTTACAGAGGGTTACAGTATTTGGGAATGGTTTGCCTTCAGGCAAACTGTATTGATTGACATAAATGATACCTGGTTGACCTTTTTCTGTACTCGTTTTCATGAAGTATGTCTTAAAATTTCTATCTTAGTTTAATTTTGCAGATACCTTACTGCAATTCATGATATTGTAAAGCAGAATGGCTTTTAGAAGTGATGGGTTCCATTTCATTAGAGAAAGATATCTATGATATTTAATACACTATATATTAGCTTTAGGTCTAGTTTCTGTTGTTGTCTTCCCAGCGTAACAGCCACCATGCATGGCCTGTGTGTATGCCAAACACCCAAAAAGAGAACAGTGCCTTGAAAGACCTCTTGCAGGATTTTCTGTACTGTTACCTTTGCCATTTTACTATGAGAATGAATGTGAATTTTCTCTTTAAAGTACAAGTAAGGGCAGAAGAAATCCATTGTAGGAAATTATAATTACTTTTAAGTATGAGTTTTATTGTATTACAGGAAAAATTGAGATAGTAGCATGAAAATTCCAAAAAATTTTGCATACCTCAACAACCACAGATATTCCAAAGATTTTTTGAGTCATTTGACATTTACTAGGGCCAATGTCACATATTTTGACAATATTTTCTGTGTGCCTATTTCTTTTAGTAATAATGGTTTTTTTTCTGTTTAATAGTTTAGTGCTACACAAGCAGCAATGTTAGTGTCATTTAAATACTTGCTTCCAAATCTGAAGATCAAATTCAAGAAAAAACAATATTTGCAAAATTCACTTCTTAAGGTGTGTATCTGAAAATAATAGTTTAAATTAAGCAGTGTTGTTTTCAACTATAGAGTTAGTAGCTTTCACAGAATCTTTTTTTATGTACTCTGTAAGTAAGTGACACTCCACTGCTGATTTTTCCTGTGCTTTTTCTTCTGAAACTTTTGTTATGATCCACAATAAAGTTTGCACCTGAAATTCAACACTGTATGTTGTTGTTGGGCCAAAGGATGACATAGATGAAAAAAGCTAGGAATGCTGTGTGCTTTTATGTTCTCAGAACTTCCAGACCTCTCTGTGCATCTAAGCCATTCTCAGTTACCTCCTTGTGGGTGTACTTGGTGTTTATTATTATTTTCTGTGGAGGCTGGTGACAGCTGAAAGTGGGGTGGCAGAAACGGACATGTAAGCATATACTCAAAATGATTAACGGCAGCAGGTCAGGAAAATTTTGTATGTGACTCAAAATGGCAAAGCATGCCTTTGCTTTAATATTGCTATGTTGAGCTCCTTAGGGGGGATTTTTCAGCTGGTTATAATGCAATTTTCTTCAGGGTAGTTTTGTTATTTAAAATTTAACAAAATGTTAGTGAAATGTTAAAAGTATCAAAATTAAACTGCCCATTTCAAAAAGTAACTGCATTTAGGAAGATTTTATATTATTTTTTATAAACTTCTTTTTGTTGTGATCCTTTAATGCAGGAGCTTCAGTGCAGAACTTGGAACCAGTCAAAACTATAGGCATCTAAAGTGTCACAGATCAACATTTTTAACCACTGAATTACTGAAATGAATCCAGAAGCAGGTGTTTGATCTTTAGTCTGCTTGTAAAGCTGAAACTACCAAGCAGAGCTGCCTAATCAACAGGGAGTACTAAGGACAGAGTGAGTTTTAATGCCATTCTTCAGTCCCAGCACTATTACTCAGAGCTGGAAAGAAGTATATTTGCTTTGGATCTACGGTCTTAAGCCCCACCATATTCACTTCCAGCTTTTGTCCCAAATTTTGTCCCAAATTTTATGGGTTTTGTCCTGGAGAGCAAGTAGACTTGCAGTCATATAATGCAGTACAATAAAAAGGTGATGGTCTAGCTAAATCAATTTCTTCATTGTTAATCACCTAGAAAGTGAAAGACATGGATTTCAATGCCTTTCTGCACCCACGGGAGTCATTTCTCCTCCTTAGAAGAGTACTATAACCTGCAATATGAATTTAAGGTGATAAACTTTTTTTAGTGTTGTTGGCAGGACATTGTTCACTTCCAAGCTGCAGTTGCACATTTATATATAAAATAATTCCACATTAACTGAAAGAGGGAAAAAGAGCAGAAGAGGGAGCATAACTGGTGGTTATGTTGAAAAGGTGGAAAAGGTTTTCAGGGAAGAATATATCTTCAGAGCCTCCTCCAAAGCTTACCCCTGTATTTTAAACTATAAAAGGGTGCTAGAATACTGAAATATTTTGAAGAGGGACCAGAACATCACATCTGTTTCAATGGAAAGTTACTGATGAGTTTTTATACAAGACTGCTGTTATTTTGTGTGCAAAACAGCCCCAAGTGAAGATATTGCTACCCCACACAACCTGCAGCCTGAGTTAGGTGTGCATTTCCTCACCAAAGCAAGTAGTTTCATCCCCTGCTTCCCTCATCTACAAGCTGTGTTTAAGGAAATTGACAGACATGACTGCATTTTGTCTGTCAAGTCACTTAAGGTTTCTTGGGCCTTCTCTGAATGCAAGTATTGTACTGAGTTCTGCATCTCATTTTTGGATTCCAGTTAGATTAAAATTAAAACTACTCAGCCCCATTGAGATTTGGTCAGCCTTTGAACATGTGCAAGCGTAAAATGCTAGGAAAATTTCAAATAAATATTTAGACGCCTTCAGGGGAAGGTGGTGTTTGAATAGATTTTCCAGAATTGCAACCTTGTTGCCCATATTCTGTGTGAGGAGCTGAAAATCTGCCTAGGACCACGTCACTTAAATGAACTGGGAAAGGAAACAAGGGAGAGCATCTTGTGCTTTCCTTCTGAGATCTCCATGTTGTGGCAGACTCTACAGACTGTTTCCTACTTGGTTCAGTTTAATTTTATAGGGTACAAGCCTGAAAACATCTTTTAACTATTTCTCCCTCTCCTGGATGTTTGCACTATTCCAATTCAGTGAAAATTAATACTAAACAAACGTGTTGGGGCTCTAAAGTCTTCAGCTGTGACTAACCAGCAACATTCACTGCTTAGGACGTGTGATACTGGGAGGAATGAATGGTACTGACTGTAGTTATGTTTCTGAATGATTAGTCCATTGGATCACATGCCAAACTTATAACTGTTATATAAGTTGTACAGATGAGATCTATTAAATTATGTCCAAGGGGTAAGGAAGGGTAGGGTGAAATTACTGTGACCAGAACCTTTTTTGTTTGTTTTTATGTAACATTTATTTATTTGTATTGGATGACAATACCTAAGTAAGGGGTGAGTATATTACATTCCTGTGCACAGTCTGAAATTTGGAAGGTGCTGAAGGCTGTAGCCCCAGTTCAGGAAAATACTGAATTAATGTCAAATATGTGAAAAAAGTCCTCTGTGGTTTCTTCGAGTCTGTTTTACCTTGAAATGGATAAATATCCATATCACCGTGGGAAGCCCCAGTCTCATTTACACCGAGGCCTGCATTATATTGTCTTCTCATCCAAGCACTATCCTATGTAATTACCCCCTCAAAACCATTACCTTTAAGGCCTGCTTTCCTCAAAGGATCCCTGACAGCCGCTTCGTAAATTAGCTAATAAAATATATTTGTTTCTTGTCCGCTCTTGTATTCATTAAGAGTTTCACCTGCATGAGCGTTGAAAAACTAGGATAATTTATGTCTTGTCTTATGAGGCCCTTGGAGATCAGATAACTAAATCTGTTGCAGAGTAGCAGAATGCTGCTGACTGCTTTCAACCTTGGCACTAAGTTTTAGGCAGATATAACTCAGGTGTGTTTGCTGTTTGTTTCATATCCATGCCTTAAGGGTCTGTTGCACTAGCAATTGTGTGAATGTATGCTATGATACAGTCCTCAACTTGAAAAGCTCACAGTCTTGCAGGAATGTGGAGGAAAGCTATAAATGTACTTTACACAGAAGATTATGATAGGTATGAATTAGGAATCAAGTTCCTCTTTCAGTACCCAGGGTGTGTCTTTATGTTGTGGTGTAGAACAGGGAGCTAGAAAGTTACTAATGAGGCTTGTGTGGAATGCCAGTCCTTACAGAAAAAGGGACAAGAGGTGTAACAAAGGCTTAAAAGATTACCATACTGCCTGTGGTACAGATATCTAGGTGCTCAGCATCAAGCCACTGAAGCAAGTATGTGCATTTGTTAGGTTGCTTGGGGAGGAATTTTGCCCGTGAAAATACTGTAGGGCCATCATCTAGGAGGTAATTTACAGCATTACAAGTTCCATGTGTGTGAGTTAGACTTTTGTCTCTGTGGTAGTAGCTCAAACACTTTTAACATGTATATTGTTACAATAATAGAGTACTGAAGGTGTCAATCCTGGATTTCTAAGCCTTCCGGACCTCCAGATCTTTCTGAACTGTTTGCAGTGGCACTTGAATAGACAGAAACAACATCATTAGAGCAGGTCTGTATCCTTAATTGCATAAAAACCTTTTACAGCTACTGTCTGAAACCAGCACTCAGTTCAAACAGTGTCATAACCTCTAACTTCATTTTTTCTGTGTTATCAGGACAAATTAACCCATTAGCTGCACAGAGTCTATTGTGAGTCAGAGGTATATGACTCATGAATAGAACACGTTTCTATTCTGGTTTTAATTAACTTGGCCTCCACCCAAATCCTCCTTGCAAATAAAAGATACCAGATTAGCTGAAGTCTACAATACATTTCTATGGTTTGTACTAAACTTACATGTGTATTTTTATGAGATAATGCTACAGAAAGAGATGCCCATGAATGCATTACCTTAATAATTAAGCAACAGAAGTGCCTTATTTGACAGACTGTTAAAATATTGTAATTAATCTTGTTTGTTTGTTTACCATGTAAACTATAAGAGAACAAAAAAAAAAAAAAAAAAAAAAAGAAATGCACAATTTTAACACATTGGAAAATTAGACCTAGTCTTGATTCTGATGAGTGGAAAACATGTTTGTGGTTGATGTATTTTCAGCAGAGGAGTCCGAAAGTACAATATTAGATGGCATTTCCGTTTGTGATTTTCATAATTTTGCTATCAGTGAACTTTTATCCTTTATCTCTCAAATGTAAAGGTTGAATAGCTCAGGATCCCTGTCAGTACTTGTATTTGAATCACTGTGCCTTTTCTTAACAGAGCAATACCAAACCCAAATAAACTTCTCATGTGTAAATTGCAGCGAGGGTAATCTGAGCCACTACTGAATACAGCCTGTCAAAACAGAAGCGGTACAAACTGTATTTACGCAATTTTAAAGGAATAATTAAAAAAAAAAAATTAACAACAGCCCATGTCTGTCCTTCACGGAAATCAAGGCCTGAATCTTACTTGACACTAAACTTCTTTGTGTCACTGTAGGAACTCTTAATGCAATCGAGAAGCGGGCACACAGGTACTTGGTGGAGCATTCCCACAAGAACACTATCTATCTCTAAAGAAATAAACTCAGAATAAAAGCAGAGGGTAAGGGGAAGAGAAAGAAATATCTTTGTGCGAACACTTTATAGTTTGCAGAATCCTCATATAACACAATAAGGGTGGCCCAGCTGGCCATAAAATAACCTAGATAACCTAGGCAGATAAATTAATCAGGGAGTATGCTCTGTGTGCTACCAACTGTCTTATGACTAATAAGTTAGTCTTCTTCTTTGGCAGGTTCCATGGGTTTACTTGTAGGATGAAGAGAAGAGCAGATAGTAGGCAGATTGAGGGCACAGACTTAGCTACTGATGTTTTGAACAGTTATCCTGCTTTTCAGAACATACAGATTCCTCAGCTGAAAGTTTTGAGTGTTAATTTTTGTAATTCCATTGCTGATAACTAGACCTTGTTTTTCATTCTTCATTGGAGATGGTAGATTTTCTATGCCCATATTCTCTGAGGTCCAGTTACCAAAACTGGATGGATAGCTGTTTCATGTGTACAATTATGTTCCCCCATTGAACAGAGCTGCTTTATGTAATCTGTAGACAAAGTCTTGTATGATCCACCAGGATGCAGAGCACAATGTGAATATAGGATAATAATGGCCAAGTTTCTCTCAGTACCTCCTTTGGGTAATATATCTACAAGGAAACCTGCATGAAAATCTCAGGATATGCTTGTTGCTGCGTGCAGTCAGTAACAGAAAAGATCCAGGACTCACCCTCATTTTGTAGTTAAGGAAGTTATGTGTAGTTGTACTACTGGAAGCAGGAAGAAGCTGAATGCAAGTGTACCCTGATGTAAGAAACAGGATGGATCTAGCTTGGGCACCATAGTCCCAGCCCCCGTAGTATTGCCTTTGCTAGCAGACCCTTGGCTGTACTTCTGAGCACTTTCAGGAAATAAGCTCAACTATCTTGTGTTGCTAGGTCTTTTGCATGTACCTTGAAACTTAAGGTCCAGAAGTCTTTTGATCCTCTTTTCTGTCCTCTAGTATAACACAACTTTACCCAGTAGTTTTGGCATTGAGACTGTAACTTCTGCTACTTTTTAGTCCCCTTTCCCAACGGCCCAGATACCCAGGCAGACCTCAGGAACAGGGAGTTAAACCACAGTGAGTAACACCAACAGAAAACATGCTGGCTTAAGTCTGGCAAAATTTTCCATTAGGTGAATTCCCCTGATTAAAAATCATAAAATTTGTTCCAAAGAATCAAGACATGCCTGTAATTTAAACACAATTTCTCTTTTATTGCTGGCTTATTAAAACTTCCCATTCTCTATTAATCAGTGTTTCTTAATTAACATAAAATTCCTAGTGTCTGGTACAGTTCCACCACCCGCAATCCAGTGCTGTTCACTTCGATTTAGACTACATATTGCTAGAGTATGTAGGATTACATTGCATGCTGCAATTCTTTTCAGGGAGGACTGTGACACCTGGCCTTGATCTTGGCTTTGTGTAGTACAGAGCATTGTAAGTATCCTTTATTTATTTATAACTTGGGGGGAACAACAGAGGCTATCTGATACTGTGCATGGTCTGGTCTTCTCTTTACACTGTAATTCTCGGATGGGACTCAAGAATTACAGGGAGAAGAGCTTTGCCATTTGGAAAAGAAGTCTTACATTTTAATTAGGATTCAGTTTTAGCCAACCAGCTAGTTTAGTCGACGAGTCCAATTATGGTGTGTGTTGAGCAAGTTTCTGTGTTCAGGGTTCCATTGAGTTGTTTTTAGTTATGAAATGAAAATAAGAAATTAGGTCAGTTATACTCTATTGACTTCTAGTAATACAGCTTCCAAGACTATATAGTAGTATAGCTTTGCCTAAATTAATATTTGGCATCTCACTCTATGATTCGGATTTGCCACCAGTTGAAAGCTAAATTGGGAATGCTCATTCCAAACGGCAAATTACATATGTGCTTGTCTCTGAACGAGTTTTAACTCTTGAAACACTGTAGTTGAGTGCGTGCAGCCCAATGCTAAAAGAGCTGCATCAGCTCTCATCGCTCTCAAAGAACAACATATGCTTTCCTGGGTGTCTTGCCCCCTCCATTGGTCATTTCCTCCTTCACTGACTTTCATGAAATCCTCCGTCATCTGACCATACCTTATGACCTTCCTCATCTTTTAGGTGCCTCATCTTCCTGGTTATGTTTTTGGTCAACCCAGCATCCAAGTTACTGAAATCATGTAACTAGCTAACCATGCCATTGTGTCACAAAAAAACTATTTCCCAAATGATCTTAAGCACCATGTCATTCCTGTTACTTTTCTCCAAGCAATATTAAAAACTTTGATTTATCTTATTGCACACAAAAGCTGATAGAGCTTATTTCTATCCTCAACCTCATGTTCTGTGAACACACTTGAAACACAGACCCACTCTTTCTCTGCTATGATTTTAAAAGGTAGGATTGAATGAATCAAGTCAGGTCTTGCCACAGTCAGAGAGGTTTTAACAGTCAGGTTTTGCCACAATCCAGCATATTCTGCGATATGAATTTACAAAGCCTTTTCTTCTCCTCTAAGGGTTGTTCTAAGAAAAAAAAATACAAATTTTGACCCAGCAAACAGCCTGTCGCCATTGGTTCATTCATTGCTGGTCAAATATGTGTCCACCCAGACTGCAGTTTAGTGACTGCACAATATGGAGAACATTTCTCTGCCCATTACATTGCAGAACAATATTAAGCCAGAAGAGTGCTGGGAAAACCTCAGAAGTGCCTGGGTTTGGATACATCCCAAGTGCTTTGGTTTCTTCTGTGCATTTACAGAAGTCAAAAGAGAAAACAGAAAGACCTCTAAATGTGCTATTGTTCATTCCCCTCCCTTTAGTTCTGTGATCCTCTCCTTTTAAATTGTTACAGTCTTTATTCACTCTTTACTTTTCATTTCAGCCCAGAGTTGCACATGCATGCTACTTTGCATACAGTGCTGTGGAAGCACATTGTTGAAAATAATCATATTGTTGCAATGTGAAAATGGGATTTGAGGAATTAACTGAATTTAAAGATTAGATGCCAAAACCCACCAATATGGAGTTGGTATAATTAATTATGGTTTTTATTTGCATATGCTGCAAAATTGGCAAATGAAGAGATTGCACTTCTCACATGAAGCTGAGTTGCATCTGCATGTCTCTCCATATGATGCTGTTTTCTTTTAAGCCCAAATGAAATAGATTGATAAAATCTGCTTCTTTACGATCAGTGCTGTATGCACCTGAGGACAGCTTTAGGCACTGACACCACTCAGAAGCTTCCTTTTGTGAAATAAAGTTGTGTATCAGTATATTTAGAATTAAGTCTTCCCTGCCCTGCAGAGGATGACATTTTGTTTCTATAAATCATTATTTTCCTCCTATCTAGTAAGTTGTGTGATTTCAAGGCATTACATGCTGCCTCTTCATACTTATTACAAAGCTAGTGATAGTCTTTTCACAACATCACTGGACCTGGATCAGGCCAGACTTCCAGAAAATAGAAATGTTTGGCATTTTCTCTTAAGTTATTATCTGAAGTACACAGGTTATGTGGTCTGGATAATTAAAGAATTCAGAGATCATAGTATAATATATTAAAATAAACCTGTACATAAAATGTATTTTACTAAATGTAAGTTAGATCTTAACATTTGAGAATGATTTGGAGGTTTAGGATAGCATGAGAATTAATTCCAGAAACAAGATATAATCAGCTTACCTTCCTTGGCATTGTGTCTTGCTAAATGTTAAAAATAATAATAATAATAATAATAAAGTCATTTCATTTACTATGTAATTATCCACGTTTTCTTGAATGAAAGCATAGCAAAGATCACATTTCTGGCACATTTGGGAGCAAAACAGTTAAATTGCTAACAGATAATGTTTTGTAGTTTGTATGAGAGCCAAGAAGATTAATGAAATGTTCATGAGAGAGTCTGGCAAGTGGCCACATTCCTATGGGAACATTGCTGCAGTGAGGTTTAACGGAGCATGAGGGACATTAAGAAACAAATGTGTGGGAGTTTTAGGGTGAACTGTAAATGATCAAGAATCTAGTAAAACTAGATATCATATATTTTGCCTTTGAGGCTTTCCAGGGGATCTCTGCAACATTTCTCATTCTTATCTAAAGTCTGTGAGGAAGATGAGCAAAGCGCATCCTTTTTTTTTTTTTTTTTTTTTTTTTTAAGAGCAGCTGTCAAACACTTGAGCTCTACTGACTTCTTTGAATGTTACAGCAGATGTAAGCTCATTAAACAAATGGCTACAAGAAATAAGTCTTTCAGCCTGACCAGAGTTTTTGTGTAGAAGCTCCTCAATTTAATGCTTAATCTGCCAGCCTGCCCAAATCTTGCATATGCTTTTAATTGCAAAAGGCTGTGTTAATTTTATGTTTTAGACAAGGCAAGGAGAAGATGCATTAATACAGAATTATTTCTGTTTCTGCTGTGCTGCTCTTTCACAGCAATTTTTTCTGAAATACATGTTTATGATTATACGATCCACTAACATGCTATATTTCAGTTTAGTGAATGTTATGTTTAGTCAAAGATAAGAAGACAAACTAAGTTACTTCTGTTTCTGAAGAAACATACTGTATCAGTAAGATTGTTAACAGAAATCAAACACTTATTTTTACCATACCAAGAGATAAATTGGATGGGAAGCTGTTGATTTCCCTGAGAGCGGGGAATTGAGAGATGTATGGACTTTACAGCATTCCTTCTAGAGGTTTTACAAGTTACCTAAAATAATCATCAATGATCATCATGGGTAGCAAGTCTGAACTATCAAATTGAAGGAAACCTGTGTTCTTACTTACCTTTCCACTAGATGGCAATGGTACATGGTAGTTACATGTATTTTAGTAAATGAAATTTTTAAAAACAAAAAATATATTAGAGGTTTGACTATCTCTTTAAATGAGGACAGTTATTATCATGCTGAAACTCAGCTGTCTCAGCACTCACTGTCTCGAGTAGTAAAACTAATTTTCTTGGCATAGTAAATGCAATATCCAGATTTGAGGTATCACAGATATGGTTAATAAGCCTATTCAAAAGCAAATACAGTGCTGCAATAACTAGGCTGCCTAACACTGAAGTGTGTACCAAGTTTCTACTTTATGCTGGATGAGCTGCTTTTTGGATATTCAAACTGAGAGACAAACCAATCACTGGAGTAATTTCATCTATTTCAGCGGAGTTACATTAGGGATGGATTTGGCTCAGGACTTTTGTATCACAAAATAAAGAGTGCACATTACCGTGCAAGGAGGGGAGAGGAATATTATTTCTACGGTGAGTCAGAACAGCATTCAGTATTGGATTCCTTTGTAAAAGCTGTCCTGAACTCATTTGTGGGCTTTACATGCCAAAGGAGATATGTTGGAGGAGAAGGATGAGGAGGGGAAAAGAGGCAACAAAAGAGATTTTTTTTTTTTTTTTTTTTAAATTGACCCAAAGATCTGAAGAAATGTGGTAGATTTTCGGACAGATGGGATATCCGAATCAGGCTACTGGCGATTTGACATCTGTAGAGATCATCTGAGGCATATCTGTAGTTCAGGACGCATCGTGGTAGAACTGCTTTTTGCTAAGGCCTGGCAGTTTGCTGTAATGCAGATAAAACTGTTCTGCTATGTGATAGCTCAAAGTGGCTTACCTGACTCCACAGGACTGGTTCTCATTGGCTAGATAGAGAATGTGTGGGCATGAACGCATCTTGATTTAAAGAAAATTTTTGATGTAATCACAAATGCATATCAATGTAGAACATTTGCCCTATGCTAATCATGTGCTTCAGACTGGAAGTTTTTTGATAAACACCACCAATGGAACTTTCAAATTAATTCCATTGCAAACCAAGATCATATTCAAAATACAGAAGTTTAACTGCCTCTTAACTGGAAGATTAATAACCAAACCATGTGTTTAATTACCATTGTAACTTTATTTTGTATCACCCATTCATTATATAATTAGTCTTATACAGATTTGCTTCTGGCTGCAGCAATAAACCAGGCAGGTACATTATTATCAGTGAAATATTCTGAGAAGTATTTGATTGGTTATGTTCATCAGTTAGGACCGCTTGTGACTTTAGAAATGAAATACAGATGATAGTGAAGGCATTGAACCATGTCACTGGCAATAAGATGACTTTTTTCTTCAAATTATCGCTGTTTCTACAATGACCATGGTTAATTTACTTGGACTTGTCAGGTACATCCACATGATTGCCAATGCAAGGCATTCCTTACAGCCTTGTTCTGGGGCTTAGTCAACCAGAAACTTGAAGCATTAGGACTGTGGTGGGCACTGGACTAAATGAATCTGAACTGTTGTCCTACATCCTCAAAGGCCTAATGCCTGCTAATACAGATCGTATGTATGTGCCCAAATATTGGGGAGGACTAAGCCTTCATTCCTTCATAGCCCTCTAGATTGTCCCTTTAGCATCTATGGACTTCAAACCCTCTGAATTTCCACACACTAACATTTAACTCCTCATGGCGTTCATAAAGTGTTCTGCAAAATCCTTGCCCTTTCATCACCCTCCACATGCACCCGTGTTCATCTAATACACATGTGGAGAACCAGGGCCTGCCAACAGCCCCCTAGACAGCACAACTGTCATGCACCACAGCAGCCTCATGACAACAGCGTATCTGTCAAGAGGGAGGGCTACCCTCTGCCTTGATACAGAGGAATTCAGCAGCGAGCTTGAAGGAAGCCAGTTGTGCTCCCACAGCAGTAAAGTCAGAGTCATTCAAGTGATCCACAGTGAGTGTGCAACCAAACAGAGCAAAGCAAGCCGTATTTCCACTGGTGCTGGTTCTGCCAGAGATAGCCCTATGAGATGAGGTTACTGACATTGGCCTTGATGGATGTTCTTTTGTTCTAGGCTGGCAGGTTAGCAAAGGGTTTATGTAGTAACCTCTTCAGATTAGCTCCAGTATTTTGGGGAAAGGTAAAATGCTGCCTTTCAGCCTTGGAAACTTGTGCAGCTCTGAGAAGAATCTGGAGCTGAGTCCCTTCTTCCTGTGATTTGCCGAATTGACCCTGGGAAGGGTGATTATGACTGACTGTTCAGAGTAGTCTTCACTGACATCCATGGAGGCATGGCTAAGAAAAGGGCTTTAAAGGTCTGCCTAGAAATATCCTTAAAGCCACCTCTCTCCCAAGCTCAGTGTTCCTCACCTCACTGCTGTTCCAAAACACTGGTGAAGCAAGACAGGTGAAGGGACTCTTCTGCTGAACACATGGGGTTTGTGTGTAGCATCTATGCCTGATGCTCTGCCCTATGCTTGTTCTGTTAGATGTGGTCATGGCTGTGCATGTTGAAATCAGGGAATAACTCCTGTCCCCCTCCTGTCAGTGGTTTAAGCTCTCACCTTCTTGGAGCCAGCACTTTGGTTTAGGAACAGAATTGCTCTGAAGCTGTCACAGATTCCTTTTGGCCTGCTGTGGTGGATTTAGTGCTAAGAGAGAAATCTGGACATAGAGTGCTTCTTTTGAAGCTTCATGGAGGCTTTCAGAGTCCTGAAGGTCCCATTGTGCTTTTCAGAGTCTCATAGTTGCAGCACTACTAAATCAATCCATATAGCTGATGAAAAATCATGTTCACAGTTGGTGGACATGGCAACACATCATACTCTGCTGCATTTTTGGAAAAAATAGAGTTTGCACAGCTGAGCTCTAGTTGAGGGGTTTTTGCAAAAGTCCTGAAAACTATCAAGCAGAACCAATATTATTATCAAGCTCAGAGGACATTTTTCAGAGTTTCAGAAGAGAGAAAGAGAGAAGAGAAGAGTTTCAGAAGAGAGAAATAAACAATAAACTCTTTTTCAGAGTTTCAGAAGAGAGAAATAAACAATAAAAAATAAATGATCAGGTCCCATTTTGCTATAGAGTAGTGGATTTTATTACCTGCTCTACTGTAAAGTTAGAGATACAGTTTTCAGAGGAAGTCAGGAGAATGTTTGTGGCCTCTTGGCTCAGTGAGACATCTGGGAGGCTGTTTGAAGCCCAGCCATTCCAGCAGGGCTCAGCTGGCAGAAAACCCCCTTGTGCCTTTGCTGGGAAGTTCATTTCAATTTGATCTTACGCTCTTTCCCAAAGCCGGTTTTTCTACATCATGTAAAATAGAAGAGTTTTAGGTACCAGACTATAAAAACATTCAAGCAAATCAATTGTAGCAAATGCAATGTCCCATCCATGCTCTTGGAGCCATGTAAAGAACTCTAAATAAAGTCTTGTGCGTTAAAAAAAAAAAAAAAAAAAAAAAAAAAAAAAAAATGTAGCAACATCAGGGATTTTAAGGTCTGAGTCATTATTTTGTTTGCATGTCAACAACAATCCTGCTTTTAATTAGTGAGGACTATAGATCCTTGGTTATGATTTTATCTTGTGTCACCCTTACTGGAAATTGTTACAAGCAGCAATACCATCGTGTATTAATGGTGTAATAGACGGTGAGAATGTTGTACCACGCTTAGTGATAGTTGTTGTTTTTTCTTAAACTCCATAGCTGAACAAACTATGGAAGCAACTTCCAAGTGCTTATTGTGATTCAGGGACATTCTGTTTACTTTGTGTGTCTCTACAAATTCATTGAGCTTAAGGGAAGAAACTTAAAGGCTTTTAGCAAAATATTTGTAAGACTATTTGTAAGATCTGCCTGGCCGTAGCATGGAGCAGGAAGGACATGAGATTTGTTCTGTGACATGACTCTTTGCCATGTCTACTCTGTTCCAGCTCATCTTCCTGTCATTTTACTTCCAGAAGTTGGGGCACAGGTTTATTCCCTACCCTGACGTGGTACATAAGCAGAACATTGACTCAAATCTCTCTCCCTAAAGACTATTTGGAAGAATCACTCCAGAACAGGGTTACTCTTGGTTATTCTCCTGTAGCAGACTATTCACTGGAGTAGGCCTTTGATAGTGTAGTAATGAACTGAGTAGGAGTCTGCCAGCTTTGCTCCTGCCACGTGTAGGACCTGAGCTGCTGCAAGAAGGCTGCAGCCATAGCTGCACCCTCCCCTCCGCTCCATAAGGCTCCTGGCTGGCGTCTGCAGAACTGCTATCAAGCAGCAGTGCACACCGCTTATTAATCCCCACTGTTAAGAAGAGGTGAGTGATACTTCTACAGCTGAGGTTTCCAAAAGTCATTTTTGCTAATTAGTCATGAAAATGAATAAGAAATATGTTCTTTCCTTCAGAAGGCTTTAATCCTACTTGACAGAGCAGTATTAAGCAATCCTATCAAAGAGAATGTATTTTTGAAGCAGTCCTTGGGGCAAAATTAGAGTTTCAAGAATATAAAATAATGAGGGATGTAGTGGGGAGAGGCTTTATTTTATTTTATTTTATTTTATTTTATTTTTGGAACAAGTATTAAAGAAGAGCCTTTGCTCCTGAGTCAAGTTCCCATGCTTTTTCATTATGTTCTTTGGCTGAAGTGGTCTTTAGATAACAAATGTGTCAAGCTGTTCTGTCTCACTAAGTTAGAATTAGGTTATGTCTGTGCAGAAGAAAGTTTTGGAATAGCTGCAAAAACAATTACAATGCTGCTTGATTCACTAATGATGTTAATTGTAAATCCATATTAATCTGGGGCTGGGCAAGAGTTGCCAGAAGGATTCATTTTCTATGTACCATGACAGATGCTTGTCTCCCTTTGCTTCTTCTCTGCTGCCGTAGACCTTAGTTATCTCCAGTATTTTCTGAAAGCATAAACAGTAGCCTTAAGCAAAGTTACAGTTGATAGGAAGGTTGCAATGGCCTGTATAAATCTCTTTGCATGACTTCAGCTCTCATAAAAGCAGTTCATAATATTTTAATTGTATTTTGGAAGCCCTTGAATATTACCATGTAGGAAATATCACACGAATAGCTAGTTTATTTTTTTTAGGAAGCTGTAAGGTGAGTGTATGCCCCTTCCCTCCCCTTCCCTTCCCTTCCCTTCCCTTCCCTTCCCTTCCCTTCCCTTCCCTTCCCTTCCCTTTCCTTCCCTTCCCTTCCCTTCCCTTCCCCTCTCCTCTCTTTTATTTTCTTGTGATTCTTTGCAAGGGACAGTTTTAAAACTCTTTTAGCTTTTTACTGTATTTTAAAATTAAGGTGGAAAGCTGTTCTTTCCAGTTTTTTTATTGTCTGCAAGAATTATCAAATCCTGCTGATGATCTATGCAAGACTATTTGTGCAGGAATCACATCTCTGTTTGGGGCTGTGCACTTTTGAAAGCCTTTGAGGTTTGCATGTTCTTGTGTGCAGCTGTTTAAAGCTGCTTAGATATTCGTGAGTTGTGCTAGTGATAAGGAGTTCATTAAAAAATACAACATACTGATTGATTTTGCCTTTCATAGGTAGATGGTTTGTCAATTTTTCATGTGATAATACATAAGCAAGCTTAAGGACACGGAGGCATAATGTGGGTGCTGGGGGGTGTAGCTTTGTTGTGGGATCCAGATTATTGGTGTAATTTCAGCATGGCCACACTACCAGGGGCTGAACCAAAGGTGAGTTACGCAGCTGCCCAACTGAGTGGAAAGAGTGGGAGTGATGTACCATAATCCTAGAGATTTCCTGCTTGTAGAGAAGGGTGCTGGGATAGAAACAGCTGCCGAGAGATTCTATCAGAGTATAGAGACAAAGTAAAATATCTTCTGACTGTGGCAAAGCCCAAATGAAAAATTCAATGAATTTTAATATGTTGTTGAAAAATTATCAGTTCCATGACTGTGAGACTCATTAAGGTACTGATTAATATGAATAGGGCACTTCACAAGCATTTTATTAGGTTCTCCGAAAACTCACATCTTGCTGTTTCAAAATATGCTTGAATTACATTTTTGTCCACAGCCATAAGAGCTAAAATGTTGGGGAGGGTATTGATTAATGAATAGCAAAGATTGGGTGTGTGTGTGTTCATGTCACAGTTGAATAGAGATCACAGATCTTCCAGGCCCTTCTGTAGCTGGCACAAACAAAGTAAACACTAAATTGTTCCTGTGACAGAGACTGCACAGCCCGTGAAAGGGTCCTAATAAGTGTGCTCTTAACCGGAACATTTATGACTATAATTGTTGATGCAAGTTACTTGGCACAGTAACTGACAGTTCATTCATAACTTGGAGGTTTCTTGATTAATAAGTTACCCCCTAATTAGTGAATGTTCTTTATGAAATCAGTCATATTCTTATAACTTCTGCAGTGTTAGTCCTCCAACGCCTGAGAAGTATAACTTTTCACACACACACACACAATAAAACCTTCTCTTATAATTTCTGCATATGACATCTGCCCCTTTATAGCCACAAAGGATCAGATTTCACTAGTCTGCTGAGCTGGAAGAGCCAGTCTTCTAAATATTCTGCTAAAAGACTTCAGTTGAAAAATAGCTGGAAATGGGATGTCAAATGACGTCTGTGCTTCTCAGTCTTTAAATTCAGGGCCGAACCAGGAACAGCATCAACTAGAATACTCCAGCATCCGGTTAGTTGGTGGGGGAGTGGAATGTGTCCCTGCAGTGGAAAATGACAGAAGGATCACTGATTATGGCAATGCTTCGTCCTCTGTGGTTTCTCATACTCAGATAAGATCCTCATGTTCCTCAATTCCAAGGAACATGATTTGGTGGCTTATGTTTCTCTCTAGTTCTTGTTTAAAAAAAATAAATAAATAAATAAATAAAAAAATCTAATGCATTTTCTATAGGTAACCTGAGGAAAAACAGTTTTTTGTTTGTTTTTTTTGTTTGTTTGTTTTTTCCTTTTTTTTCTTTAATTCTTTGCTGTGAATCCTCATCCCTCCTTTGAATATTCAAAGGTAATAATGTCATTGTTTTGGGCTGTTTAAATGAATTTTCAAGTCTGTGACCTTCTGCATCAGGAGTACCATCTGCTTAAGAGTGACATTTTCATCATCTTGGCAACCAAAGACCTAGAGTTACAGCCCTTTACACTGCCTGTCATTTTGGAGCTGAAAGGAAATGAAAAGATGAAACTTTTTCTTTATTTTGTAATTTGTCTTTCTTTATGGATACACATGCAAATATAAGGTACTATCATTCAGTAGTAACTCACATTTCAGATTATATTCAGAGCTGACCATTATCTGGAGTGAGACTGTTTAAGTAGGATGCTGTCCTACAAAAGCTGCACAACAGGAGATTAATTTAATGGTGGTCTTAACTAAGGCATTTTGCATGGGTGGTTTTCCTTCTCTAGAGCTAGCAGTCTGAACTTCAAATCCAGGCAGATCTGAAGTTACCTGTAAGGGTCATCTCTGGCACACCAAGTCCTTAGGAGAAATTTATGAGGCTTGGGTGTGTACATTGTTAGTAAAGATCTCATCTCTGTAAAATGTATCAGAGAGTCGTCATAAAGCTGGAAATCTTTTGGCTAGGGTGTCATCTTCCTAGTCCCAGACTTCATAGTCCCAGACTTCCAGGAAATGCAGTTTTCTTATATATATATATAAGAAATATATATATATATATATATATATATATATATATATATTAGCTAAAGGTCCCATTTAAACCAAGTGCTTTGTACTTGAATATTTCTGTAATGACTAACTTACACAGATGTAGTACCATTATGGTTAAGTCTCCATTAGTTAACCCAGGTTTCATGCTGTTATGTTATTTATTAAGACAGTCATTTCTTGAATTGAAATTTGAGATACCCATTTAACACATGTTATGAGCTGAACAGATGGCTATATATTTCTAACCCTGAAAAATATATTTTATTCAGTTAATACAGCTGTCCTGACATCCAGAGTCATAAAAGTTAAGATAAACTAAACTTTACATAACATTTATATTTTTCTTAAGGATTTATTTTAAAGTATCTCAAATGCAAATTTGTATTGCCCCACAAAATTGCTATTTTTCAAAATATTTTACATGCTATAAAAGATTTTCCCAAGGTAAGAAATAACTGCAGATCAAATGCAATGCAGCATTTTAAAAGTTAGGTGCTCAGCTTGCAAAATGGCTTGCACTGGTTGAACAGATAGAGCCATTACAGGAACAGAGGCTGGGGACATCCATGTTGCTACTAGGTATTCTCATGGTCCAGAGCATGAGATTGTGGAAGGGAGTAAAGAGTCCCTTGCCATATCAAGTGCAACTTCTGACTTGGAGTTGAGCAGCACAGCCCAGAGACACTTTTAAAGCTACTGAAGTAGTTCCAGTGAAAGCATATTAACAGTCTGCTGAGGGTTTCTCCTGGAAGGTGTGTGGCAAGAGGATGTTAGGATCCAAGGAGTCTGGCCAGAGTGGCCTAAGCCTCTTGTTGAATGGAAGGAGCATTGGTAGTTTTGTTACGTGTGATGCTGTGCTGTTAGTCAGGCCAACTTGGTGCTTAGTATCAAAATCACTTTTCTGTAATGTTAAATGCTTTTATTATTTTTTACAATATCAAGTTTTATGGGGTTTCTGTCAACCAACTGCAATAATAACAACATAATAAAAAGATATGTTTGTTTAGTGAGTAGAGTGCTGGTAAAGGTTCTTAGCTGGCTGCCACAGGAGCTGAAGCTCTAGAGTTATCCAGAGAACAGTTGCTGGAGGTCAGCAGCAGGACAGGCTTGCCTAGCCTTGCTCCCAGAATGTGCTCAGCCCACACCAGCACATAGTATTAGCAAGGAGGGGTGTGCATTCCTCTTCTACAGGTGCGGGGAATTGAAACACAAAAGGGTTAAAAGATTTGTTTGAATTCAGTCCTCGGACCGGTCAAAAGCCAGAAATAAAACCCAGGTTTCTGCAGGTCACAGTAGCATATTTCACAATTAGGCAATCTGAGTTTTCTTCTGATATAAACTACTAAGAAAATTCACTAAGACCTCTATGTGCGTAATTTCAATAAACAAGCCATGCGACTCCTTAGGGAGGAAATACACAGTGCAAAATTATGGACTGCAGGCCCTTGTTACACCAGTCAGCCAGACCGCAGCTCTGACCAACAGCTGCTTCACTGACTCTGGGAAAGGGAAATAGTAGCTCTAGTCCAGTTCCTTTGTGGCTGTTGTCCCTGTCATTAATGTGACACTACAAAAGCGTGCCATTAATGCACATGCAAACTGAAGTTTCTTTTTCATCACTCAAACTTGGAAGCAGGGTTACATTGGCACTGTAGAGGTAACCAAGCTTGCAGGAGATGACAGGGTTTGTTTGAGTACCACAGGTAGCCCAGCCACAGCAATTCAAAATACCACATGGGCTAGTTACCCTGCAGTGCAGCAGCTTTGTGGAACAACAGTGAAGTGACTCTTGTTACCCAAGCTTTCTTGGCTATCTGCTGCACTGTAGGTTGCTGTGGAGGTATTCACATGCCTATTCTGTAGAGCAGAATGAAGAAATTCAAAGAATTTTGGTTTGAAACTAGCCACTTCCATGGAGAAAGGGACAGGAGGGCTGTGGATGAACACTTGACAAGAAAGTTACTTTTGCTTCTAGATGTTTAACCCTTAAATCTGGAGGTTCAGGGAGAGGAATTATGAAGGTCCCTTCCCAGCTGTTGTTGCTGAGAAACAAAAAGGGTCTACTGTGCTCAGAAACCAGGATAGCAGCCTCATTTTAAAATTGATGTATTTGCGGG